>NC_079165.1:51334527-51609527 GCF_947568905.1 Ostrea edulis | reverse complement strand
GGTTTGAACATTACCGTTTGAAAATTACTTTTGTAACTTTTCAGTGCCTAGTTTGGGATTCTCATTTAGCTACATTTACATGTTGTAAATCTTGCATATTTATTGCGAGTCACTTCTGTTACGTTTTTTTCCCTTCATATATTAGAACTCCTACACAAGCTTCGAATCTTATGGTTTTTTGCTAAGGTTATTAGCATTTTCATATAAAGAACTGTTTTATAAAATTAAAACAATAGCAATGTGTATTATGTCTCATTCAGACAAACGGATGAGTTTCCTTTGCAATATGAATATGAGCTTTTACACAAGAAGTGTAATACACACAAGTTGATGAGTACAGCGTTTAATGTACCTGTGTACAAACTCTTTGGTTTTTTGGTTTTTTTTTTAGATTTACGTATAACAAACAATCACTACAATTGCTAAATGTAAATCCTTGCTTATATTTTAGTCTAATTCATCATCATCATATTTGAATTAGTATATCCTCTTGCACTAACTTTCATGTTAAAAATGAGCTATCTCCACTCTTGTTGATGACGTAGTATTCAGTTTCAAAGTAATATTGCACATGTATGATGGACATCTTTTCTAAATAACTTCCTAAATTTTGTTTTCAGTTATACATGTATTTATCGGACTTATTTGGATTCAGATTCTCTCCAACCTGATTTTGAATTGAAAATAACTTCATTATTGATTACAAAAAATAATTCCACTTTCATGGTTTGATTGCTATTTACAAATAATTATGCACTGGATTCTGTAGTACAGTCATACAGATGCATGTTTATGTGTGTATTTAAATGATTTCTGGTAAGGTAATGAAATGGATGTAAAGCGTTTCATAATCCTGCATTATTGGTGTGTTTTGACATGTGGCATTTGTTAGTGTATGTGGTTATGTGTAATTTTCTTTTTTGTCCAGTTTGTTCCTTCCTATTATAATCGACTTACATATATGTATCAAACTATTGATTTGTTTCATTTCAGTTGTATTCTAAAAATATTCATACACTATTTAACTGGAACACAACAGTAAGTTAGTTGCGTAATAACAATTGAACACTTTATACCGAAAACTACCATTACAACTGTTTTCACATTTTCTACCAAAAATGTTCTTCTCTATAACATCACATCTGTAAGAGAAAAAAAAAATACATAGTCATGTAGAGCATTTAATGATCCAGGGACTGGAGCAGAGCGGATCAGAAACCCTTGCCTTGGGAAGATGGGTGGGAGCTAAACAGGGTATAAAGTGTTCATTTGTCAAATATTTGAATAACATAGCCTTTAATGCTATTGATTGATTGTATCTTGTTTAACGTTCTTCTCAATAATTTTAAATTCATATGGAGACGTCACCAAGACCGGTGAAGGGCTTCAAATTTAGGCCTATGCTCGGCGCTTACGGCCATTGAGCAGTGAGGGTTCTTTAGCGTGCCACACCTACTGCGACACGGGACATCCGTTTTAAAGGCCATCTCCGAGGACCCGTGACATTCACACCTGATGCCGAGAGTTTGGTGATGGAACTGTCACAACCTGTTTAACGAACTAGGTCTGTCGCGGCCGGGATTCGAACCCCGACCGCCCGCATACAGAGCGAACACTTTACCTCTGGACCACCGCAGCGGTGGTAATGCTATTGATACTAAATTCTGATTATAGATATTTAATAAGAACAGGTGTCCTTTACCAAAATTGTAAATTTCCTGATCCAAGGACAGGGTTTTAGTTTAGTGTGGGATCAAAATTATCATAGTTACCATTGTTTTAACAACATCATATACAATTTATATTTCAACGTGTTGAAAAGTTTCAGGACATTGCTTCCAATCCATATTTGTTATTTTCTTATAGAAAATGTACTACTTAGTTATGCGAAAATAAAGAATAATGCATAAACCTTTTGTTAATGTTGTTCCTGTTCATTAACATTACATACAGAATTCATGAAGTCAGCTTAGCGCTTTTCAGTACTTTCAGTACTTTGATTTAAAAATTAGATATGTGCACATGGGGGTGGGGGATCCGCGGATATACATGCCAAATAGTTTTTATCGATTTATTTTTTAATTATCATTATATTGAAATGCGTTTTATGTTCAAAGGCAGTGCTATTTAAACACAGTTTTACAAACTTGAAAAGTTTGGGCATTTTTATCATGATTGAGAGTAGAAAAAAGGAAAGTAGAGGCAGTCGACTGCTGAGAGCACACAGTTCAGAACAAGTCGTGCATTAATTAAGCAAGTCACAGTGAAGGCAGCCGATATAAAATGTATATATACTATAAAAATATTTTAATCACATTCATGTATACATGTTTTAATGATCTTTGATATAAAACCCTGGGATAAAATTCATGTAATAAGTATTTGGTAAATAGATATTGTTTAAATTGAACCTGATCAAATCATGAACATTACAAAATATGTACATACATGAAGCTGCGCTCGCCGTTTGAGCGAGCGCAGCTTCATGTACATGTATGTCAACATATTATCTAGCGAAGCTCGCTCCAATGATTACGCAATAAGCAACTTCCGATATATCAGCTCTTCTGCGATGGAGGTACGTTCAGTATTCTATTTAACACTTGGGTGGGTACAAGATGTATACATATAATATGTATACGGTGTGACCGTTGGACCGAGCGAAGTATGAAATGGTCATTGGCGTATCCCAAGTGATAATCATAATTCCGTAAGTACGGTAGATTATGATTCATTTAAATATATATATATATATATATTATGAAATTTTCCTTGCGCTAAATACCCAGTAACATCTCAATATTAAATGGGGATATATGGGGATAACAGTTCTACAAGATCCGCCTATTCATTTAACGCGGGAAATGAAACGCAAGGCGACGTAAACCGTGCATTGTGACGTCATTTAGCCTCGACTTTTTTCTTTTTCAAAGCAAACAATCATAAACAACATTATTATACTTTCATGTAAAATACTCGAATCTGATTGGTCGAGAAGCATTTGAAAAAACATATTGTTACCCTCTGAGAACAGAAAGCACGCACCCCAGGGTGATAATATCTAGCAACGGGTAACAGTACTTGACAACGGGTGATATTATAAAAAATTATCACATGCGTCAAATTTATGCGCGTACGGTTCGCCGTAGATTGTTAGACGACGTCATTTGAGCGTTTGTAATAAACGGGAATACCCGCATCGATATACAAAATATCGCATGACAGTGATTGATCAAATGTCAACAGACGTAAGTTTTTCTGCTTTCCTGTTTACATAACATTCAGTATAATAAAACAAATATTGTATGTAGTTGAGGGTAACATTGAAATTTTCACCCCTCGAGAAACCATTGTCAACCTCGGCTACGCCTCGGTTGACAATGGTTTTCTCGGGGTGAAAATTTTCAATGTTACCCTCAACTACATGCAATATTTATATAATACATCCCGTTTGCAATAAAAGAAAAAAGGCCATTAAAACTAAACAGAATTAGCCAATACATTCAAAATGGTAAAAAAGTAACCGAAAGTATATCGTGTATTCTTATTTAAAGAATACTCATGAACTCGTTCATCTATTTAGTCGTATTAGTGTTTTTCTATTTGATGATTGGCTAAAAACTGTAACAATAATAATCACACCATTCATTTTTAACAAACTGGGTGTTTGAATTACAAATTACACGTCAGTCTTGTATTTTTGGCATTCAAAATTAAAACACGAACAACTCTACAAGCAACTAATGAACAAAGCGTAATGGCGGCGCCCATATGGATCACAAAATTTTCAGTGAACGTATATAGAGATTACCTCTATTCATTTGCAGATTTTCTCATTTTCTATTTTACGTATACGTGTTACCTTTAGAGCCTTGCTTCGCGGACAGGCCTTCGGCCCGTCCGAGCTTCGCTCGGTATTATAGACTAGCTATGTAAATATGGATAAAAGTTATGAAAGCATAAATTTTATTCATATCAGCCGTTGATATACATTAGACTAATCATATCAAGAATAATCTTTGTTTGAATAAGGCCATTAAATTAAATATGATTTTTTTTTTGATTTCCTCTCCTGCACGAGTGATATTTTAATCAAAGAAAGATGGTGATTATTGATTTTTGTTTGAGCTATTCTATTATCAAATACTTATAAACTTACTAAAATTGTGTGTCCCAGCAGTTTGGGTGGTTGCATGATGTATGATAATCATTCTTTAGGCAATATATGAAGGCAGCGATAAGCATTTGTACCCACCGCGTGTGGACGAAAGTATGTTTTGTGTCTCACTGTGCGTAAGAGTTCCACAAAGGGAAAGAACTATTGGGCAACTCGGAAATTGCGTATTGAGTAACGTGATTTGCTCTTCATTAACTGAAAAATGATAGGGACTACCCATCATACTTCCGGAAAAATGTCACCGTCACTGCGGTATACTTCATTGTTGACATTCTTGCTGTGTTAAAATGTCAAGCAATTACAAAGCGAGGATATATGAAAATGCAACTACTATTTAGTAAATAGTAGTATGACATTTATAATACAAAGCATACATACATACAAATGGCAGAGGTTCAACACTGGCATGTTGGACATAACTGACACACAGGTACATGTGTAGTACATAGGAAAATACAATACGTGTTAATGGTTACATGGTTTGACTTCGAGTGAATGTCTCAGTGCGGGAAACCCGCTCGTGCGCAAAGTCATGGTTCATTACGCATGGGTCTATTTACCTAACTCGACTACACTCCTCCCCGTTTTATAATGACATAGATGCATATTGGAGGTTATCACACGAATTGAACTACTCAGTCCAACTGTCATATCCATGAATTGGAATCCAGGTAGAGTGGCGATATTCCTCAAAGAAGGGCGACGTCAGTCCAGAGTAATTGGAGACATCTATCCAAATCTGTTGTATCCCTCCAGATCAGCGACATTCATCCAAATCCGTGGCATCCCTCCTGAAAGGTAATGTTTATCCGGAATCGTCATATCCCTCCAGATCTGCGATAGCCTTCCAGATCGGCGACTTCCCACTTGGACGGTGAAACCACATTAGCGACATCGAACCAGTGGTGACATCCAGCAAATGTAGTACCATCGACATCCAGCCAGAATTTGTGGGTTGCCATTAATCTATGAACTGGAATGCATCATCTATCAATTCTGAAATAACTAGGGTCTAATGTTAGATATAAACTATAATGTTAGATATAAACTATCATGGAGACATTCTTCGTACACAAACTGTAGCTTTGAACGAGAATAGTCTATTATTTGCAGTTTTATGCATAGATAAAAGTGTTTATCATACGTTTGAACTGCACAAGAAAAGCATATATCAATACCCTAGCATTTGGAAAAGGAAAGGTGTATTGGAAACCATTGTTCTAAACTTTAATATATGTTATATATATTTAAATCTTATAGTCCATTAAATTAATGATTCTGCCACATAACTACACACTGGAATCTAAAAAACATAAGGTACAATGTTAAAGGTATAACTTATTAAAGTACTAGACTACTTACAGTAACTCTACTGCAGTAGTATTATTAACTATTAAATATAACAAGCCATGAGCATTTCTGTAGATTATCAAGATTGTTTTAACACTTTTCACAGGGAAACTGAATTGTCCAAATGAAATACTTAACTCATGAATAACTTTGTTGTTTTGCTTCATAAGACTAAGTGTTAAAGTGTCCCGGAAGTCAAATATACATTTTGGTTTATCTTATGTATTTTACCGATAGTAAAATTATTTCAGTTATTTTTTAATCAATAAACGATATAATGGGCAACATTCTTCGTAAATTCACACCTTTACGATACCGAAAACGAGACTGAAAATGTAATACCGGATCTGACGTCACAACCCATCATTGGCAGTTTCTTCACTACAAGACGAAAGTATAAAAGAAGAAAATATTCGAAGAGAAATGGCAAGTAAGAGTAAGGGACGCATGTGTGTAGTTGTAGGAAGCAACAACAGGCCCTCGGACACCGTTTCCGTCCATTTTTTCCCGAAGGACGAGCGACAGAGAGCAGCATGGACTCGATTTGTGAGACTGACTCGTGCAGACTGGACCGGATCGTCCCAGTATACTGTTGTTTGTAGTGCGCATTTCACGGACGGATGTTTCCAGGCTCAGTTTTCACTGATGAGAGAATGTGTAATTCCTGCGAAAAAACGCCTCTGCTCTGGTGCGATTCTATCGCTTTATCCTAAGAGGAAAGTGGACGACCTCAACCTTGCCCTCCTCTCTTCGCCCGAGCCTAAACCCAAGCGCCAGGCTGCCGTCAAGCTGGAGAAAAATAGGGTACGTCGTGTGTAACTTCATTATGAAGATTCCATCGGTAAGAAAGTTGATAATTTGTATTGTAGTCTGTGACGTTTATTAACTTTTTTCACTATATAAGTTACAATACACGTACCATATGACGAGTTTCTAACATGCCCCCATCTGATCAGGACCCTGGATTAGATTGCCGTTTAAACATATTCTGTCATATAGATCCACTGCCCTATCTTAGTAATGTTATCAAGAACTTTGCATAATTTAAATATACATAGACTTCTATTACTCTTTTAGTGGGCAATATTATTTTTCCAACACGATTAAATGTTAACATTGCAAAGATATCAATTCTGATCAATCAAGTGAAGGCTGAGGGGTGTAGAGTGGGTGGCCAGTAACCCCTGTTATAACTCCTACATGTACATCCTTTGGATTTATACGTTAATGAAAATTAAATTAAATTATTTCCAAAAATGACATGTGATGGAAACCCCTCTTCACTAATTTAATTTACACAAATCATGGGCAGATCCAGGAATTTTGGAAAGGGGGGGGGGGTTATACCATTATTAAATTTTAGTTGTTAAAGGGTGGTTCCACCATCTATATATGTGGGTGTTTTTTAGCAACATTTTCTGATGAAAGGGGAGGGTTCCGACCTTCGGGATACCCCCCCCCCCTCTTAATGATCAGGATCCCCCACTGCAAATTATTTCAATATTTACATGGGGACATTTTATTTCAAAATAATAAAAGAATTACAGTAAATACATTATAAAGCACTATCGTAACAATTATTTTATCCTTTTTTATGGGAAAGGTTGATGATTGCTGCTCTACATTTTAATGAGAATTCCTCAAGGCTGCATGACATAACGAAGGAGGGGGACCAACAATTTAAAATTAACTTCCCGAAGTTCAAGTGTTCGTAGGAAGCCTGTTGATCCAACAATTAGTAAGAATGTACTTCTAAAGATAATCCACTATCATAATTCATATCAAAATTAATTGGCATGACATTTTTACTATTTTTGCATTTGTCACTTTTCTTTCAATCAAGTTTAAAACAGCAATAACAAAGTTAATGAGAATTTTTATTACAAATGTATTTATCAAAATACAATACATATAGTAAAGAGCAATTTATTTATATGGATATAAAGCATACATAAAATTTTAAATAGTGTCCATTTATTCCAGCCCATCAGTCCTGATGAAGGAGACTTATTTGGTTTTTCAAGGGTCATCAGAACCATTACCATGCTCATTGCCAGCTCAACCACCTCCACTGTGCAGTGAATTTTTCCATCCTGATAAAGAAGAAGCAGTGCTACATTTTACATCGAGGTTCAGTCGGAAGGCGATATCCGTGTGAATGTGAACAAAACGTAATACTAGCTATTTGGACATTCTAGCAAAGCAGATAAAAAATATGTTGGTCATACAGATGTGCTCTATTTTAATCTTGTTTAAAAATGTTAAATCATTGTGAAACACTTTTATCTTTGGTTTTGTTTAAATTTGAACCAAAGTCATATAGAGTAGTAGGTTGTGAAAACAAATTTTGTTATTTTTTACAAATAAAAAAAGACTGGGAACAACCATGATATAGGGTCTGACCGTTGGGTAACAATCTGTTTGGTCTTGCATGCAACAGTGTATTTTTGCAAATAATTTATATAATGAAATATTAGCATAGTATATGTAGTATTAGCTTTATAGTATATATAATAGTTGTAAGAGTTAAAAAATGGGAACATGAAAGCAGGGTCCTCGTCCCGTTCCTGGGTGCGGACACATTTTATTTGAAATATTGTTTGTATAGCTGATGCTTTCTAGAAAATTGATGTATTATTTTTGGGCCATTTCTGTTAGAATGTGCTTGACTTTTTTTGTATGCATCATGTATGAATCGTACATTTGTTTTAAAAAAAGTTGCTTCAACTAAATCATACCATCACTCAGGTGCATTGAATCCTTGATACTCTTCAGAGGCAAAGGAATTCCGTCACAGCACATGAGGGTAGAGGGACTCGCACCTTGTGCCCTAGGTATCCTTAGCACCGTCAAACAAATTGCCTGTGTGTTATGTATCTATTACGCCTGTAATTCCGGGAATTGTTTGGAATTATTCACTAATGATAAACTAGCAATCGGACCCAATGGTCATGTGAATTTTGTATTGATTAAATCAATAAAAAAAATTGACTTGCTCTTCAATTGTTGCCCTCATTTCTCCATACTGGGTATTGGTATTATGCCGTCTCGAGCTCATGCACATCTAAACACACTGATGAAAACCCAGGGTGTTCAGTAAAGCAGGCCAATTCCTTGCTGAATGACTCCCCTCTTCTCATCAACCCTTGGCAATTCGGTGCAGCATACACTTTCCTTGGCAGCTGACATACGGGAATAGAATCCACATTGACACCTAAAATGATTTGTAAACCATGTTAATTTGTGAAAGAATAGAGAACTCAATAATGGGGAAAAGATAAGAAATTCTCCTCTAGAAGATAATTTTTAAAAATTCTTAGAAAAATTGTAAGTACAGATATAACAGTATAAAGGGGGTGTCACATGAGAGGATAGAAAAATCAATGTTATTTTTCAGCTCTTTCCCAATGAAGTAATGAGCGAAAATACACCACAGGAACAAATAATTTTGTCTGTAATAATAGTAGGCCTATTGATAATTGAGGGTATATACCATACCACTCCCTAATTACTAAGGGGTGGTATGGTACACACCAGTGCGACCACTAACATTGTTATTACAGACAAAATGACAGATTCCTGTGAATACGACGCGGACAGGCGTAATATGGTGATTAGACATCTGTAATTTTATCATTAAAGTAATTAAGAATGATGTACAGTTAAAAATGATTGATCAATTTCGTATTTCCCAAAATTTATTTTATAAACAAACAGTCTAACGGCGCCTTACCATTCCGTGCTTCCGAGGCGAAGTTCAAGTTGTTCACGTTCAGCATTCTCCCCATTTAACTCGTCGAAATAATCGGAATCCATTGCAGCTGACTCTTATTGGTAAGGGACGATGTCCTGTACGTCCTCGTTACGATAATCTTAAAAGGAAGATGCTGCAAATGATATGTGGAGGTCGATTTCGTCCACAGAAACGGAGGTATCGCTCGCATTTGCCATACTGGCCTGTTTGAGACTGGTGGGTTGTGACGTCACACGTCATTATGGCTAAATATAGTAAAACCGGAAGTTCAGCTGATTGGTTTCTGGCAGGTGCAAAAATAGCTAACTTTGACGGGAATATCTCGGTATTGAATGCACGCACGATCATAATTTTTTATTCTTATATTTTCAAATGTATTTCTGAACCAATTTACCATTTTTGCACCCATGACTTCCGGGGCACTTTAACTTACAGTAAAATGTATTAATATCGCTATGTAATATTGTATTACAGTAATGCTCAGTAAAACGTGTAATTTAAGATATGGTTCTAAACTATGCTCATTGTAAAACATTAAGTCACGTACCCATGCCTAATGTAGCCTTAAGATTACCCATGTACAGCTAACCCAAACAACAAACTGTTCTACATATCTTAAGGCAAACCAGTAACAGCAATTACTGACAACAACTACTATTAGCCCATATACATAACTTTGATATGTATAATTACTTATTCTGTACACGTTCAGATAAATACTAAACTCAAAATAACTACATGCCTTTAAATTAACTAAATACCCACAGCCATAACTGTAGACATTGACCATAAAACTAACTGTATCCAAAGATACAGCAATCAACAACCCACAGCCAAAGAGACTGTAGCATTGTAATGATCTGTATCTCAGGACACATCAATCACCAATCCACAGCTAAAAAGACTGTAGCATTGGAATGAACTATGTCATGTACAAAGCCCTTAGTCTCTGCAGGATAATCAAATGCACAATATCGACCTAGAGTTCCACTCCCTCTGTAACGCCTGGAATCTCTCTACGAGAGGTGTAACAATCAACTTACAAGAACTCTTGCTATTGCATCTTGGTTGTCAACTTCTGTAAAGCCCTGTGTCTCTACTAGAGGTGTAGCAACCCTGTAATGAACTTTATAGATTGTCGTTGGTTCTAGAGTGTCAAGACACCACGGTACAGTCCAGCATTTGTTCTCAATAGGTAAGCCTGAGCTGTATTTGTTTCGTGTATATGGCACAGGACACAAAGGATGTGTGCGAGACCAAGTGTGAATGTCCATAGACTTTGCTGTTGTCTCATTGAGCTGTGGCACTGGGATGACTTCACCATCGTGAGCCATCCTCTCAATAGTTTTAATGCAAAGCTCAATTGACGGAGGCACAGCCATTACGACCATTTCCCCAGCAAACTCTGACATTTTCTCGCGGTGGTCATCATCGTCATCACGATGTCCTGCACCAGTAACTGAAGATGCAGCCAACATGGCCGGTGTCCCATTCAGATGTGACATAGACAGGACCTTACTATCTCTATCCATCCCCTCGATAGTTTCAATGCAAAGCTTTGTTGCCGGTGGAATAGTCGTTACGACCATCTCCCCATCTGACTCTGACATTTTCTCACGGGGGTCTTCAGCGCCATCACTGGGTCCTGCACCATTTTTCACATTGTTTTTAAACAAGGCACCCCTTTTTGGATCTAATGAAAACGGTGCTGAAATTTCTAATTTTTCTGTTGCGCATACCCATCATTTAGACTGTTGCATTTGAACAGCTTGATCTATTAGTTTTTTAGGGATTTCTTTCATTGGATGCACTGGATTTAATCCAGCCTGTACATCTGGTACCCGTGCATCCAACTGGGATTGCATTTTATGTATCCAATTTTCTAGATTATTCATACCTTGTTCTATTTTAGTGAATCTGTTCGAATTTTGTTCCATCATGTCTATCATGATTAAAAAGTGTTTGTCCAATTCCACTGACAAATGTTCAGGTAGTATGGTTTTTGTCTGAGGTATTGCCTGTGTGGGTGCCATTTTTGGGGATTGTGGTGTTGGTGTTATTCTCATATTCACAGACATTTTGGTATTAACTTTGCAAATGTTGTCTAACACAATCAAAACAACTTGTATTAGGAAACAAACGTACTGTTACCAAACAGCTTTATCTGCTAACCAAATTACTGTTATAAATTGTCAAAGACAACATGTGTTTGATGAGCATCTATTCATTGTTTAAACTTTGTAAATATTGTCTAAAACAATCAAAACAGCTTATATTAAGAAACAGACGTACTGTAATGAAACAGCTTTATCTATTAACAAAATCACTGCTACAGATTATCAAAGACAATATTAGTATGGAAATACTTTTCAGGTAAAATAACCTGGAAATTGCATCTACAATATATAGATGTTTTGCATATTCAAAATTATCAGCTTGTAGAAAGTCAGACTTTGACTACTTTCTATGTTTTAATTGTTCTAGTAGGGGAAAACAGTATTTGACTGCTTGGGTAATAAAACACTTTCCCAAACTTTAATTCTACATGCTGAAAATATTACGTTTTGATTGATAGCTAGATAATGACTGAGTACTAACTCGTGTATTGGTACACACTGAATGACTGAACAGTACTCACTAACTAATAAATAAATTCTATATTCTAATAATCTTCTAATAAACTAAATCTAAAGATGTACCATTGATCTTGTGGATAAATAATTTATAGCTTTGTATTTCTACTATACTTCCTCCCCTTCTTATAAAATGATTTGCAAAGACAGGAAGCAATGTACTGATAAAGTTGTCAATAACAAATTATTTAGTGGACACTGCAGATTAATACTAATGTGCACACCGTATCTGAAAAATGATCTAATATAGTGTACATCTATATCTACACATAACAAAATATAGCCATAAGTAACTATTGCACAAGACAGATGTTAACTAATTATGTCCAAAACGGCAGGCCGTGAATCCACTGCAATGTCTGTAAAGTGAACTTGCATGTAAAGCTAAATAACTATACTAAATAAAGTCTACAGTAGAAACAGTTATTGTAAATTTGTAACTAATTATTTCTACAACCTATACATTATACTTCCCCACCTCTCCAAAAATGATTTGTTGAGGAAGGACAAACCCCTTGTTAGTATTGTCTATAACAATCAAAACAGCTTGTATCAAACAGACGTTCTGTAATGAAACAGCTTTATCCGTTTACAAAATTACTGTTATAGACTATTAAAGACAATATTCATTTGAATATCTTCTATTTGTTCTTTAAACTTTAAACAACAAATTATGCCAAATAGAAGACGGAATACGCATGGCATACAAAAAGAAAAAGCACTGCGTTAAAATATTTTGCAAGCAAAAGATAACAGTAAACTGCTACCAAAAAGATTTTTTGCAGAGCAAAAAACCCACAATAAATTGCGGTAAAAAAGATAAACCCTATGACCGTTACTAAAGTAACAAGTCACGCTCAAAGTTCGAATGAAGCTCGCAGCGCCATTGTTGACATTCTTGCTGTGTTAAAATGTCAAGCAATTACAAAGCGAGGATATATGAAAATGCAACTACTATTTAGTAAATAGTAGTATGACATTTATAATACAAAGCATACATACATACAAATGGCAGAGGTTCAACACTGGCATGTTGGACATAACTGACACACAGGTACATGTGTAGTACATAGGAATGTTAATGGTTACATGGTTTGACTTCGAGTGAATGTCTCAGTGCGGGAAACCCGCTCGTGCGCAAAGTCATGGTTCATTACGCATGACCCGTCTATTTACGGACACCTAACTCGACTACATCATTGGCAACCCCGTAGATAAAACAAATGAATAGTTTGGAAAGTGCCACAAATGATTTAAAATTCCAGACAAGCCTTCCCATGCCTTCGGACGTAATTGTTTGATTTGAAAGAAAAACAATCGCAGCTAATGATGGCGTCACAATGCACTGTTTACATCAACCGCGTTATATTTCCCGCGTTAAATGAATTGCCTCAAGTCGTGTTGTTAGATGTTATGGGTCTTCGCTCGTCTCAACGGTCACACCCTAAACATATTAGCGAGCCAACGCGAAGCTGGCTCGTACTACGAGCTCTAATGACTAGAGCGCGGGAAATAATCCGAGCTAAATCTGAACTTTTGACAAGACATTTTTTTTACACCAATCCCAGAAGTCCCTTGCCAAAAAATGGCGGATATCTCGCAGTCACACCTTGAACTATGATTGTGAACATATTATGAGGAATCATAATCCAAATCTTGTGGTCTCCTAGCTCGAAAATGCAGTGCAGTGTATAGGCGTAATGTTTAACGAAGTGCAATGTTGATGAAAGACAGGATAAGATGATGTGTGACGTCATATCTACGTTTTGACGTACGTCATAATAAGACTGACATTGGCGGATCTAATTTTCTTGTTATTTCCATTTGTCGTGCTACATAATACGTAAACATTAGGCATGCGTATATATGGCATCAAATACAGATTGTGTATAATCGACTGCAAACCACTAGAGACATATATACCATATATTGTATATGTCTCTGCTAAAATCTACTTCCTTCGCACGTCCGATAATGCAAACCACGATGACCCCCTATGATAACCAACCATGCCACTTGCTATCAACGACTAAAAAATCATTCTAGTCTTGTGAAGAAATTTTAATGTATCCTTACAACAACAGTAGACCGCTCAAATATGTTGCAATTTATTCAATAATTATACGCGAATGCTGAAATATTTCACCATTGTGTTAAAACTAGGATTATGTACATGTACAATATTATAAATATTGTACTATATTTCTCTTCTGAAACATGCCATTGCTACAAGGGGATTTTTTAAAATATCGATTTCATGTTTTAAAGTAGATAGGTGCGCATGTGGGTGGGGGGGGGGGGGGGGGCTGGATCCGAGCATGTAGATTTATCTAGAATTATCATTATGTTGAAATGCGTTTTATGATCAAAGGCAATGTTTTACAAACTTGAAAGGTTTGCAACAATACTTGGGTATTTCTATCCCACAATAAGTGACTTGGAAAGATTGAGAGTAGAAATAAGGAAAGTAGACTGGGCAGTCGAGAGCACACAGTTCAGAACAGATTAAGCAAGTCTACTTTACGTCTATGGTGACCATAGTGAATAGTGAAAGCAACAGAAATATAATGTATATACAGTAGTTTTGAAATATTTCAATCGCATTCATGTATATTATGTTTGTAAAATGTCCATGCTGGGTGATTTAGAGTGATCTAAATCTAGCAAGAACCTAATACAGGACTTAAATCATGATTTAATATAAAATCCTGGGAGAAAACTAAAATAGACTGTTTCTGCTGCCCAATCCCATTCATGTACTAAGTATTTGGTAGATAGATCTTGTTTAAATGTGAACCTGATCATTACCAGATATGTGTACATGTAGAGCTCTGCGCTTGCTGAAGCGGTAGCACTGTCAACATTATTTTCTTTAGAGAAGTCGAGAAGCATAGCCTTCATCGACTTCTGTAAATGCCAGAATCAGTGACGGTTTGTGCTTCGTCCGACCTTTCGACTCATGTTTGAAAACAACTTGTCTATTCCGTAAATCCAGGCACATTTGAGTCGAAAGGTCAGTCGAAGCATAAACCGGCATATACACATTTTCCAGAATCAAAACATGAATGCTTGCGAAGAGAACTAATAGAGACTGGGTGACCTCAGCTCTGATACAACACGGTATGTGGCACGAATGGCGACGCTGTAACTCAACTTTATTATTCGTGAACATTACCCCTTGTGTTACATACCGTGCTGTGGATGGGGACTGCACATTTTTGAGGTGATTCCGGGTGAACATTACCCCTTGTGTTACATACCGTGCTGTGGATGGGGACTGCACATTTTTGAGGTGATTCCGGGTGAACATTACCCCTTGTGTTACATACCGTGCTGTGGATGGGGACTGCACATTTTTGAGGTGATTCCGGGTGAACATTACCCCTTGTGTTACATACCGTGCTGTGGATGGGGACTGCACATTTTTGAGGTGATTCCGGGTGAACATTACCCCTTGTGTTACATATCGTGCTGTGGATGGGGACTGCACTTTTTTGAGGTGATTCCGGGTGAATAAAAAACAAAGTCTTGTAGATTCATTTTATCATTGTGTTTCTGAGTTGGTATACATGTGTGACTTTCATGTAAACCCACATTCAATATTAATTTTGTCTTATTCTTGCCTTATTTGACAAGGAGATAAAATAAAATCTGCAGTTCTAACGGCAGTCATTACATCACCCCAAAATTATTGTTGGGGACATATCCTTTTGGTACCGTCTGTCTTCTGTCTATCGATGTGTCTTTCTGCTTGTCTGTTTCTTTTTCCTGTGTTCTCCTAGTTCAGTTAAAACTGGGAGAAGTTTAGCATAGACTCGGAAATGGGGGATTTTTGTGGTGTCTACATTGTTGCTGTTGTTGTTGGCATGCACGAGTTCGAACCTTACTGCAGTGGTTTCTAACCTTAATCGTTCCACCTTAATCGCTGCATTTGCTCAAAACATTTATCTTTCACCATTCTTAAGGTCCAAGGGCGGGTGGTAAATGCGCCAAAACGTGCGCATCATTTAAGACATAGAAAGAAATGCGTGAGGATCTGAAATAACCATCAATCTTGTAGATGATGTACTTTCTGGAGGTTATTGCAACAAACACTTTGCACCGACTCTATGAACCAGTAGTCGTCATTTGGTATAATCTTTATTCCTTACACCCAGCACTTTTAAATCTACACAAAATGACTACCATAAAGCCGTAAGCCAGGCGAGCTTGTTGGAGCAGCTGGCGTTTATTACGTAAAGCCATACAAATGCACATATATACATACAATGCCATCATTTTTATAAACGACACAAACATGTACAGTATTACGAAAAATATGTGAAACGAAAATAATATGAAGCACTGCTTTGTATTAAGTGTTTAAATTTTTAACCCCCCATCACTGACATTAAAAACTGCCCAGGAAAAACCATAGATGGTTAACTATGGAAACCTTTGTCCGCGCAAGCGTAAATAATGTCTCTGGGGGCAATGACGGACGAGCATTTAAGCAGAACTGTAGCATTAAACATTGAATAATGATAGTAACATTAAGTAATCTTTTGAAAATTTGATATATAACAAAATAGATATGGGTTACCCCATATCCAAGAAATTCGACTTTTAATTTACTCGTAGCAAATACTGTGACCAGTCTTGCTTCACTAGCAAACAGTGCGCACACCTGTCCTTGACCTTTTAACCTTGAAAAAAATGTACAATTACATGAACAATACTAAAGAAGGATAATTTAAAATCTTGTCTTTATATTAGCTGAAAGATACACATATAGAGTAATGCAAAAATCAAGGTGAAAATCACTTTGTAGATATTTACTATGATATCCCCCTCCCCATTTAATTTTATTTCCTAGAAAATAAATTGCCCAATTAGGTTATTTCTTTTTTAATTGAAAAAATGCCCACCCCAGAATCAAATGTATGTCCCCTTTCTTGATAAAAAAAAATATAGTAGAAATATCTCATTTCTAAACCTTTAATCCACCCCTCCTATTTTTTTAAAATTTTCTCTGTTATGGTTATATTTGTATTTTCTTATCCTTATGAATTCATAAATTTTGTACATGAGGATCACAACCTATGCACTTATTCAACAAGAAATGTATACATTGCCTTAATAAATTTTATTTATATATTGAAAAAAAAAACAAACCATGGGAATCATTTTGAATTGCTGGGAATTTCGTAAACGAGAGACTTAAATAAACTTTTCTGCGTAAACTTTTTTTCCATGCAAAAGTACCACCTAGTACCTCATCTACGCAATACCGAGCTGTCTTGCAGTGAATATTGCAGATGTAATTTTTTTTTTTACACGTGTTTCTTTACTTTGTTCACTGACAACAGGCAGAAATCACATAAATTGCAATATAAATGTTGATAAGTTGAGTACCTTTATGTAGCCAAGTGACAAGACTTTTGTCCGTTTCTTTAATTTATTATGCCAAAAGGCAGCAGTGATCTGTATAATAGCAAAGGTTCTTAATAGTATAACATGGTATAAAGAAAAAGGCAGAGTAGCGGTGTGGTCTATGCTGCAGCGTAAAGTAAGAATGACGTCAGCCCTCGTCTGCACTATAACTACATCCGAAAAATACCAAGACAATCACGTTCTGACAAAATTGGAAATTAATATAAAAACAATCAATTTGCACTTGTCTATATTCTCCCCTGCTACAGGAGTAACGTCCCTTGTTACACAATAAGAAAACAAACATACAAATACTTTGCATTTCAAGAAAATGACTAGTAAAACGTTATAATCAAAACATATCTACACGTTTGTAACTAGTTCACATGGAGTACCTAATGACGTACAGAACTTTTTGGCAAGTGATTAATATTACTGTGCTTCCCTGCTGTAACACGAGTACTTCGACGAGGTTTTGCAGGCGAAGGTGCAGATACAACAGAATCATTCATCATCAGGAATTCATCGTCAGATGAGCTGTCACTAGAACCATCACTATCAACACGAGTACACACTTGCGTTATAGAGTTATGTCTGTCTGCATGGCCTCTGGCCAGTTGTGTCACAGTATCGAATGTTCTTGGTTTGATCCTAAGGTGTACCCTATTCACAATCCGTCTGTCATCAGGAGTATCCTTACGGTAGACTTCATAGACATGCTTCTCAGGGTCAATACGTCGTAACACAACATACTCATGTTCGTTCCAGGCATCCTGAATTTTATTCCTGCCAATTACCCGATTACGCAATAACACAGAAGTTTCAGGTTCAAGGACATCCGAATCTCTTGATATCTTCACCATTTTCTCCCTTGTGTGTGCAGCTCTCTCAAGTTGCTCCCCTGCTTTTCTATACGTCTCCTTTAGACGTTCCACATGTTGTTCCACAAAGTCGGTGGCTGGGATGAGAGACTCACATTCCTCTAGATTTAGTATGGTATCTATAGGTAACTTTGGATGTCTTCCCATCATAAGATAGAATGGGCTAAATCCAGTTGAGGCGTGGGTGGTTGAATTGTACCAGAAGAGAAGCTCTGGAAGGTGATCAGGCCATCTTCGTTTCTGTTTTGGGGTAAGCGTTCTCCACAAATCATGTAAGGTTCTGTTGAAGCGCTCGCACTGGCCATTCCCCTCTGGGTGGTATGCTGTTGTGCGGCTCTTCTTTATCTGATATATCTTGCACAGTTCTGCGATAACCTGTCCCTCAAAGTTTCTACCTTGGTCTGAATGCAGACGTTGGGGTACTCCATATCTCAAGAACCACTCTCTAACCAGAACTTTTGCTGTAGTGCTTGCAGTTTGGTCTCTAGTTGGAATTGCCACCGTAAATTTAGAAAACACATCAGTCATAACTAAGACGTTTTCACGGCCATCGGATGCCTTTTCCAGGACCGTAAAATCCATCGCTACAATCTGATTAGGTTCACTTGCTAGTAAGTGGTCCATGGGGAGACTGATTTTCGGTTGTGGTAGTTTC
Source organism: Ostrea edulis (assembly GCF_947568905.1). NCBI lineage: Eukaryota > Metazoa > Mollusca > Bivalvia > Ostreida > Ostreidae > Ostrea > Ostrea edulis. The sequence continues at coordinate 51,590,665 of NC_079165.1, read as the reverse complement.
GAAATACAGCATCGTTCACAGGTCTTACAGAATTTTGTAATATCGCTGTACATACCAGTCCAATAAAATCTGGCACGAATCAGTCCTATGGTTCTTTCGATCCCTTGGTGACCAGCCTGTGTATGTAATGCTGAGACAAACAGGAAGTACAAGTTGTTTCAACTCTCCAGCCTGTGGATTTTTGACTACTCGATACAAGACTCGGCTTTTATCGAAAATCATCCGGTCTCTCTGGCGGAGCATCTGTATAACTAGCTTGCTTTCTGATGAACGTTCCTTCTTGTTTGGTTTCCTACTACTAGTGAAATAGTACAAGAAACTTCCAAGGATTGGGTCATTCTGTTGCATATGTGATAGGTCACTTCCATCATATTTTGGGAATGAAATGGAATTGTAACAAGTGACAACTGAGCGTCCTTTCTCTTGAATGTTGCAGATTGCTGACTTCAAGGCTTCAACACGGAGGCCTTCATCAATCGTGGTGTCTATCTGGCCAACGTCTGCAAACTGAACACTACATATTGGCATATTGGCATTCGTGACAAGGCATCTGCCGCTGAATTCTGCCTTCCAGGCCTGTACTTGACTGTAAAATTGTATTGGGCAAGCTGAGAAACCCATCGCTGTTCAGTTGCGCCAAGTTTATCACTCGTCTGGATATAACTAAGTGGGTTGTTGTCTGTGATAATTTCAAATTTGGACCCCAGCAAATAATCCTTAAATTTTTCTGCTACGGCCCACTTGACTGCCAGCAGCTCTAATTTCGCCGAACTGTAGTTAGCATCATTTCTTTCCGACTTCCGCAAGGTGCGACTTGCATATGCAATAACCTTTTTACTCCCCTCCTGATTTTGCATCAACACTGCTCTAAGTCCAAGGAGGCTTGCATCTGTCTCCAACACAAAAGGCTTAGTGAAGTCTGCATAACCCAGAATACTGCTGGAGGTCAACCGATCTTTGAGTTCCCGAAAAGCATCTTCAGACTTAGAATTCCATAAAGTCTGTAACCCTCTCATTAGCTTTACAAAGTGGATCCATGTAAGGCATCAAGGGATTCGTCGATGCGGGGGAGAGGGAAGGCATCTCGAACAGTCTTCAGGTTGAGCCTTCGATAGTCGACACATAGTCGAATGGAGCCATCCTTCTTCCTAACAATAACGACTGGGGACGCATATGGACTTGAGCTCTTACAAATAACACCTTTGTCTAGCAAGTCTTGGATGTGTTTCTTAACCTCCTGGTATTGGTTAGGCGGGATACGGCGGTAAGGAAATGTAACAGGTACATCATCAGTAGTGTTTATTCTATGAGTAACCGTTGTAGAGTAGCCCAAATCCAGGTCATTTTGGATGAAAACACTTGAATATTTCCTGAATAAATTCATTATCTTTTGGTGTTGTTCCTCTGAACAATCAAGGTTATCAGGAATAAGTGATTCTACATTGAAGTTGGGTGATGTGTCCACCTCTTCTATGTCTTCATTCAACACTATTGTCTTTTCCTTAGGGGCGGTTTCTAAGAATGTAACTTTGGAGTCCTGTTGAGGCTCTATCACACACTCACTGACAATTCCGAGCCTGCTGTTTGCTTTAATCCAGACATCTTTGTTACCCAAGTTAGCAACTTGGACAGGATATACACCCGATTTTGATGCTGACGAAACACTGTTAATAAGTATGGCGTCTTGTCTTGTAGTCAAAGGTTCAATACACACACTTTTCCCTTGTAAACCACAAATGTCTTGCAAAGGTCCAATGACTCTGACCACAGATATAGAATTCGCAGGGATACACACATCTTCTCTACCAGCTACTCTTGCAAATCCTTTCACTTCAGAATGATTGCTCCTCTTGAAAGCCTTTATCCAGTTCTGGATTGCTTCTCCGTTCTCTGTGCGGCGAGCGAATGTTGGACCAAAATTTTGCAGGAACAACTCTCGACACTCCCTTATCACATTCATACCAAGTAGTCCAGGGACTTCTTTTCTGTCCTGAGTGTCCTTCACAATCAGTATACAAATCCTACATATGGTACGATTCAAGGGTTTCACAGTAATATCTGTCTCTATGTATCCCACATATGGAATATCAATTCCATTCGCTGCTCTAAGAGTAATGAGTTTATCGTTTAATACTGGAATGTCATGAAGGTAGCTGTTGTAAAAAGATTCTGTAATGGTGCTGACCATAGATCCTGTGTCTAGAAGGCACAAAATCCTCTGACCTCCAATTTCTATGTCTGTAGTCGGACAACTTCCTATCAGTGAGCCATTCTCCAATTCACTCCCTATTGGCCGGCTCTCGACAATAGGCAATCTGTGTTTAAAGTGACAGTCTTTTTCTTAGGACAATTTCTCTTTATGTGTCCTAGTTCATGACACTGGAAACACTTTCTTTCTTTGCTATGTCCATTCTTTAGCTGATGACTTAGTTTTCCTTAACTCCTGAACTTCAGATCGTAAAGAAGACAGCTCTTCCCTCATTTCTTTCACCATAGTCATCATTGCACTGTCAACTGAAGCTGCTTCAGCGTAAACCGTTACATCTCTCTTGGGTGTGCGCTTAGGACTGTCAGTATTTACCTCCCTATCAAGGGAGAGAACAACCGCCTCTTCTCTCAGTTCGTTAAAGGTTAGGGATGGCTTAGACCTAAGTGACTTTTTCAGTTCCCGACGAAGCCATTTGTCCAACACATTCTCAGCAAACTGATTTCTAAGTGTTTGTTCTGGTTCGGAGATAAAGTGGTGATTGACTTGTCCAATTTTGTCTAATTTTTTCATCAACACATGTGAAAAGTCTTGCAGAGACTGTCCTTCCTCCTGTTTTGTACTGTAAAAGTCTGCAGTAAGCTCTGAAGCGGTCGACTTTTCACCAAAAGTCTCCCGTAAAATATTCAACACTTGTTGAGGATTCTTTTTTGAAGATAGGGCACGATAGCGAATCTCTTCCTTTGCCGGGCCATCTAGATGACTTATCAAATAGTCCACCTTTTCTTCATCTGAAGTTGGACGCGTCTTCAGTACACGGGAAATGTCATCCATAAACTCGTACACCGTTTGTCCCTCATCTTTCCGTCCTGAAAACTTCTCAACCTTCCTCTGCATAGGTGTAAACACAAACTTCTGTCCAGACTCTTCCTTCTTTATCGCACCAAACTGCAACTTTAATGCATCGAGCTCCTGTTTCAGCTCTTCCATGGTTGGCCAATGACAATCACTACTGCCTCTTGCGTCCTTGGTATCCTACCATGAAGAATCCTACCGGCGACGCCATTTGTAACCAAGTGACAAGACTTTTGTCCGTTTCTTTAATTTATTATGCCAAAAGGCAGCAGTGATCTGTATAACAGCAAAGGTTCTTAATAGTATAACATGGTATAAAGAAAAAGGCAGAGTAGCGGTGTGGTCTATGCTGCAGTGTAAAGTAAGAATGACGTCAGCCCTCGTCTGCACTATAACTACATCCGAAAAATACCAAGACAATCACGTTCTGACAAAATTGGAAATTAATATAAAAATAATCAATTTGCACTTGTCTACATTTAAAAAAGAAAAACAAAACCTCGTCACTCGTACATTTCTTACATGTGTTATATTTTTAGAAGTTGGAAAAACCTACATATATGTATTACTTTAATAAAATGATTTGATAGCCTTTTGTCTTTCAAAACTACCGTTACCAGTGGTAACATGTTTTCCTTTAGATATCACATCTATTCTCTTTTCTGTTCAGTTGTTTTCCTCTGCTCTGATTACATATATTTAATACCAGCGTCTATGAAGCCGTGTTGACAAAGCGTCATGCTTGTTTATAAAGGTCGATAACTCGTAGTCGTACGTATTGTATAAGACAAATGCCGATGTCAAAATCATCGGCATTTACCAGAAGTGCTCTGTTATACATAGAAATCCTTATAAAAAAGAAAACACACACACACACACACACACACACACACACACACACACACACACACACACACACACAAATTAATGATTAACATTCTCTCTCAGAAGAAATTGTATGATAATTAACGAACAATAATTATGAAAGGAATATAATTGTCAATCGAAGAATGGCCTATATATTTTCGTGAAATACACCGAGGAGGCAGCTAGCGTAGGAATATGAATACTTCTTATTTACATTTCTGGTGAAAAAGTGATTTTCTTAAAATCATTTGACGTTAATTTTGTTTTCTTCTACGTATTACATACACATCGATATTCTAAACATTTGCTGTAATGTTGTATCTGCTGATCATGAATGGTACTATATTTTTTCAGAGCAATTGTGTGAAGAGTACCTGAATCCAGTAATAAATCTTGAATAGATAGTATGCACTGATCGAATTTATTAAAAAATAAAGCTCGAGCGCCTCGTGTGAAGCGTTGGCTTAGGATGACCAAACACAAGACTATTACTCGAATTCACTACAATTCTATTGGCCTTCCTACTTTTTGGCGCTTTGATACGTTTCTATCATACAATATTGTCCCGCTATTCTACGAAACGCGGGAAAAATCTAGTATAATCTTTACTCCTTACACCCCGCACTTTTAAATCTACATAAAATGACTACCATAAAGCCGTTAGCCAGGCGAGCTTAGAATTTTAGTCGTCCAAAATTTAGATATGAAAAGCAAAATATAAATCAAAATGAATAATTTTCCACAAACAAACATAAAATAATGAACTATTGATGTCACAATCCCAGAGTTTTTGAAACTGACATCCGATTTTCAATACCGTCTTTTGAGGAATCTGAAATCCAACGTCCGTGCTTTTTCCAAATTCTGTCATTTACGTTAGAGTTCGCAGTGGTAGTAGCTCCACCAGAATGCAAAGAATGCAGACCGATATTGACGTTGCCCATAACTGAAAAGTTTTGAAACCAGACGCTCCCTTGTACGAGTATAACTTAATTTTTTGTTGATCAATTTTGTTCCATCCTTTGATTTGAACAATGGTTTTGAAGCGGAAGTACTTTTTGAATAATCGGAATCGGTAAGTCCTTTCGGTTCTCTGGAGTGTTTGAGATAAGACTTCCTGTGTTTTATCCCGTATTGTTCTCCAAGTCTTTTGTCACGTGACAAAAGGGTATATAAGCGGAGACAAACACGCTGAGAAGAGATTCTTGGTGTTGAAATCGACCAGAGAGGAAGGTAGAAACACAAGTTAATTGGTTAAGCTAGGTCTTACGTGCCTGAATAAGGCTTTCGATACCTGTTAATAAAGCTTGTATTGTGTTTGGTTGGCTTGGGGAGACTAATAATTTTTATTAGTGGGCACTGCGCTTCCGCAGTGTTAGTATACAGACAAGTTTGATAGGAAGCGCTTGTACTCTAGAGAAAAGAAAGAATAAATGTAAATATTATTGATTTAAATTTGTGATTGGGAAAATTGATTAATTCTTAATTGCTCAAGTAGAGCAGCCGAATAAAAAAGAAGTCCCAAAAAAAAACAACAAAAAAAACAAAAAAACGTTACATAAAATTTGGTGGCAGCGGTGGGATTCAGCGATTTAATATTTGATTGAAATTTTGAAAAAAAAATTATATTCAGTTGTTATGGATAGAATGATAGATGAGGAAATTTCTTTTCTTGAAAGGAGTTGCGAACAACTGCGCTTAGAAATAGAAAAACAGTCAACTCCAGTTACGAATAGGAGTGCGCGATTCGGGTATTGAGACAAGCGCAAGCGCCGAGTACGACCATTCGCGAATGCCAGCTGCTGAGGATACGGTAGTTTTGCTAGGCACGAGGCAGTCCGATAGACCAGCGTTTAATATGAATGGTGATGGAGTAACTCAGAGGAAAGCGGGAGCGCAAAACAAGTATAAAACTCCAATGCCTTCGTTAAATGCGCAATTTTCAGAAACTGCTTTAAAGCATTATGCACAGCCACCGATGCCGATGGATCTTACATCCGCGGATGTGCTGCATCAAGCAACAGTGGATGCGCGGCATCAAACACCGGCGGATGCGCTGTATCAAACACCACCGCGTGCGCACAGTCGACATGAAAATTCCGACAGGAATAAGGTAATCACGGGGATAGATAGCGCATTTCCTCGACAGATAGGAAACATCGTGGTTAAAGAAAGGAAGAAAAAGATAAGACTACAGCCAGGTGTAACATTAAGCCTGCAACTTTTGATGGAATTAATTCTTGGCTAGATTATAAATCCCATTTTGATGCGTGCGCGGCTATCAATAATTGGAATTCTAAGGAAAAGGGGTTGTACTAAGCAATGTCATTGCGCGGATCTGCACAAGGGATATTAGGAAACGTTTCGTCAGAAACAGGACAACAATATGACCTGTTAGTGAAAGCGCTTGAAGAGAGATTTGCCCCACCTAATCAAACTGAGTTGTACCGTGTGCAGCTAAAAGAAAGGCGTCAACGGGCATCAGAAACATTATCTGAGCTAGGCCAAGCTGTTCGTAGATTAAATTATTTGGCATATCCATCTGCACCAGCAGAAGTAAGAGAAACTCTGGGTAAGGAGGCTTTTATTGATGGATTGCTAGATTCTGATATGAGACTACGCATAAAACAGAGTCGACCACAGAATCTTAATGAGGCTATACGCTTAGCAATAGAACTTGATGCCTACTACAGAATAGAAAAAAAGAGCCACATGCGCGCATTCGATACTCACGGACAGGCGCCAAATCAAGCTGCAAATTCTGTAGATTTAAAAGCGATGATGCAGGAAATGCAGAGTAAAATAGATAATTTGGAGAGACAGGTTAAGACAAATGCAAAATTTAGCAGAAACTCTTTTCAGAAAGAACGCAAACGTAACAGTGTAAAATGTTACTACTGCTCGGAAGAAGGACACATACGGAAAAATTGCCCAAAGTTGAAGAGCAGAGACAAAGAAAAGGATAGACGGAGCCATGTAGAAAAGTCAGATGGTGGAAGAGCATGTCAGGTTCGCAGCAGACGTAAAAGAAGGAGAAAACCTATAAAAGATGGCAATGTTGGTGCAAGCAGTTTATGTGAGGAGGCAGGTATCTTTATTCAGGGAAATGTGAATGGGAGTAGCGCAAAACTCTTGATTGACACTGGAGCATCCCTTACTCTTATTTCAAAGAGGTTGTATGATAGATTGCAGGAGAAAAGGCCTGAGCTGAAGAAGAGTGCACAGCGAATATTGAATACTAGTGGTTCTGTTCTGTCCCACTATGGCAAAGGAGCATTTTCTTTAAAGATTGGTAAGGCAGATAGATTTATTGATGCGGTTGTTGCAGATATTTCTGTAGACGGAATTATTGGACTTGATTTTCTCAAGAAATACAATGGGGTGAAAGATCTTCAAGAGAGCTCGCTGCGAATGGATAATGAAAAATGCGCACTTTCCTGGGAAGGTACATTAGGTTGTTACAGAGTCACTGCAGCAAGTGACATTTGCATTCCACCAAGAAGTGAATTAATTATTTCTGCCAAGGTTACAGGAAATAATAACTATGGGAGGAGCAGATTACTTAGTGGAACCAGAACGTAAATTTATTGAGACAGGGCGTGCACTGGTAGGACGTACTCTCGTTAAAGGTAGCGATAAGATACCAGTTTGTCTAATGAACGTCACGGATGATGTACAACAGATTTTTCGAGGAGCTCTGATTGGAAAAATGACAGCAGTTGAGGAGAAGCCAAAATCGACACCTTATCATCAGGAGGTAACTAAAGACCTGCGAAGTGATCTGAAAGATTTGTTAGACAGATGTAAGGACAACCTTCCTCCCGATCAAGTGACAAAAGTTGGGGACTTTCTACGTAAAAATCAGTTTTTGTTTGCAACATCTAATTATGATTTAGGGCAGACAAATGTGGTGCGCCATAAGATACACACGAATCAGGTTAAACAACCTATTAAGCAAGGTCCTAGGCGAATTCCGATTCATTTATCGCAAGAGGTAGAGGCACAAGTAAAGGAAATGCTCGAAAAGGGTGTGATAGAACCTTCAAACAGCCCTTGGGCATCGCCAGTAGTTCTTGTACGCAAGAAAGATGGCACAATGCGCTTTTGTGTAGACTATCGTCGATTAAATGAGGTGACCATAAAGGACGCTTATCCTCTTCCGAAAATTGATGAGGCCTTTGACCATTTGTCAGGACACAAGATGTTTTCTACGCTTGATCTTAACAGTGGTTACTGGCAGGTTAGTATGGAGGAGAACGATAAGCCCAAAACTGCATTTGTAACGCGACAAGGATTGTACCAATTCAAGGTAATGCCTTTTGGCTTATGCTGTGCGCCTGCGACGTTTGAGAGACTTATGGAAACTGTGCTTGCAGGACTCCAGTGGGATAAATGTTTAGTATACCTTGATGACATTATCGTTGTGGGAAAATCATTTGAAGATATGCTTAAAAACCTACATGTTTTTCAGAGATTGCATCAGGCCGGCCTAAAATTAAAGGCCAAGAAATGTAATTTATTTGCTACCAAGGTATCCTATCTGGGACATATCATTTCCAAAGATGGTATTGCGACCGACCCAGAGAAAGTGAAAGTACTGTGACTGAAATAAGATCTTTTCTAGGTCTTTGCAGTTATTACCGGCGTTTCATTAAGAATTTTGTCTCAATTGCCAAACCACTGCATCGACTTACAGAAAAAGGAAGAAAGTTTTTATGGAGTGAAGAGGCACAAGAAGCGTTCGAAGTGCTGCGCAATAAATTGACAAATGCGCCAGTATTATCCCTACCCGATATTACAAAGCAATTTATTTTGGATACCGACGCTAACAACGAAGCGATTGGTGCGGTATTATCTCAAAATATTGACGGTAAAGAACGTGTTATAGCATATGCTAGCCGTACCTTGTCCAAGTCTGAGAGGAGGTATTGTGTGACACGGAAAGAACTTTTGGCCGTTGTCCATTTTATTAAGCATTACCGTCACTATCTTTATGGTAAACAGTTTCTTCTTTGAACGGACCATGGGTCATTGAGATGGCTGTTAAGGTTAAAAAATCCAGAGGGCCAGTTGGCTAGGTGGCAGGAAGTAATCAGTACCTACGATATGAAAATAGAACACAGACCCGGTAAAAGGCATGGTAATGCGGATGCTTTGAGCAGAATACCATGCGCTCAGTGCGGTCTTGATCCTTCATCATGGGAAGATGAGCCGAAAGTTGAATCAGCGGTCAGAACTTTGCAGCCGTCGGAGATAGAAAGTGACAAAATGGATTTCAGTCTTCAAGAGGCTCAAGAGCAAAGTAGAGACATTAAGCTTGTAAAAACATGTGTTGAGAAAGGAAAGCGACCAAGTTTTAGCGACATTTCTATGCATGGGTACGTAGTGAAGTCTTTGTGGAATCAGTTTCCTAGACTTACTATAGCGAACGGACTGCTAATGCGCAAGTGGTCTCTGCTCCCTTGCAACAAAGAAGCACGTCAAACTATCATACCTGACCAAGAACGAAGACGCGTCCTAGAAATGTGTCATGATAATCAGACATCAGGACACTTGGGGGTAAACAAAACTATAGCTAAAATACGACAAAGATATTATTGGCCCGGACTTCAGAAAGATGTTTACCAGTATGTTACAGGTTGTGACAAATGTACGAGGCGTAAACATCCGAATCCTAAACAAAGGGCCCCGGTGCAGATAACTGGATCAGGTATGCCAATGGAAAGGATTGCAACAGATATACTTTGTGAGCTACCTGAAACTGATAGAGGAAATCGCCATATCTTGGTGGTGTCAGACTATTTCATCAAGTGGACAGAGGCATTTGCTCTGCCGAATATGGAGGCCGAGACGATTGGTCGAACTATGGTAGAACAGGTATTTGTCAGATTTGGTATTCCCTTCACTATTCATTCGGACCAAGGTCGGCAATATGAGAGCAAGCTCTTTTTGGAGATGTGTAGGCTACTTGGAATTAAAAAGACCCGTACAACACTCTATCACCCGAAATCAGACGGAATGGTAGAGCGTTTTAACCGCACATTGTTTTTCTATGCTAAGCACTTACGTACAGGATAACCAATGTGACTGGGATTTGCATCTTCCATATATACTTATGGCATACCGTTCTACTGCACATTACACTACCAATTTCTCGCCAAACATGCTGATGTTGGGACGTGAAGTGATTACACCATTATATTTGATGTATGAAATGCCTCCAGATATTAAAGAAATTCCAACAAGTCAGTGGGTTTGGGTATTACGTGAAAGATTAGAGTCAGCACATAAATTGGTCAGGGAAAACATGCAAGGCGAAATGCAGCGCCAGAAAAGATACCATGATACCAAACTAGCATGGTCATCATTTAAACCCTGAGAAAGAGTTTATGTATTTTTCCCTACAAGAAAGAGTGGTTGTTCTCCGAAGTTAACATCGTTTTGGAGAGGACCTTTCTTAGTTGAAGACAAATTGTCTGATGTTTTATACAAGGTTGCATGCGGAACAAAAAGCAAAAGCACTATTATCCATTGTAATCGCATGCGGAAGTGTAAATCACAGACGCTTCAAAGAGAAAATGATATCAGTAATTTCGAAGGTCGAAACAATGCGGAAGATGATATTCAAGAAAGTTTTGTAGAAGAAAATGAAGAACAGTATGATATCAGTGAAAAGTCAAGCGACTGTGCTTTAGATAGGCCTAGGCGCACTAGAAATGCACCTGTGTGGCATGGTGACTTTATTGTTGAATATAAATTATAAGCTGTTAACGCCATCACAATTTAGCGTAGAGCATAGATTCATTATTTTGTTTGGGCTTATTATTTTAAAATGTTTATCGGATGCACACATGTTTAGTCAGAAAGACTATTGTATGATGTAAATAATGAACATGCACAAATGTTGTATGCCTCTAGTTTTCTTTATTGAGGAATGCGAGACGCATTTCCTGGAGGCGTGGGTAATGAAGCGGAAGTACTTTTTGAATAATCGGAATCGGTAAGTCCTTTCGGTTCTCTGGAGTGTTTGAGATAAGACTTCCTGTGTTTTATCCCGTATTGTTCTCCAAGTCTTTTGTCACGTGACAAAAGGGTATATAAGCGGAGACAAACACGCTGAGAAGAGATTCTTGGTGTTGAAGTCGACCAGAGAGGAAGGTAGAAACACAAGGTAATTGGTTAAGCTAGGTCTTACGTGCCTGAATAAGGCTTTCGATACCTGTTAATAAAGCTTGTATTGTGTTTGGTTGGCTTGGGGAGACTAATAAGATTTTATTAGTGGGCACTGCGCTTCCGCAGTGTTAGTATACAGACAAGTTTGATAGGAAGCGCTTGCGCTCTAGAGAAAAGAAAGAATAAATGTAAATATTATTGATTTAAATTTGTGATTGGGAAAATTGATTAATTCTTAATTGCTCAAGTAGAGCAGCCGAATCAAAAAGAACTAAAAAAAAACAACAACGAAAAACCCGTTACAGTTTGAATAGAAAATCGTGTAAAGCAGAATCGATGGATCCTAGTTCGAAATATCGTTCTGTCATTTTACAGGACAAGCTGATATAGTACCCCGAGTTATCAATACTTCGTTCCCTTGCCTGTACTGGTCGGTCTTGCTTTTCCTAATGAACACTTTCATGTGGTCGTCCATGAATACGATATCGGAACAGGCCAGAGAGTTGAGCTTGTCGAAACGTAAAAACCCAGCGAAAGAAATCAAAATCATGGACAAATCCCGTATATCGGTGAGATTTCTACTTCGTTTGTAAATATCGCACAAAATAATAATATCACTTGTTGAGACAGGATCCTTTTTGATAACTCTAGGTTTGTTGTGTCGTTTTGAACTGTCCAATAGGCTTTTGATAAATGTATGAATTGTAGGATCCAAGTATCCAAGAATAGAGTGAGCCATTTAATGGCATAAATTGAACTCGAAACGACGTGATAAAAAGATGCAATGTTTAAAAGATGTGTAATGTATAAAGATATATGCACAGGGTTGGCTGGAATAGATTGGTTATTTTTGTTTTTGATAAACTTGCACCATTTGCTAAATGACAACATATATTTTTTACACGTGTTAACACTTTTTGATTTTATGAGAAATTCACATAGTTGTCTGAGTCGTCCAAGGTAATTCCAGTGGCACTCACAATGTCCTCTATGTTCTTCTCCAATATTAACTATGAAAATAAATATACATGTATGAACGAAAATAAGGCTTTAGTCAAATTCTAATCGTACCATTAATATATCGAAGATGTTGGAACTCCCAAATATTCCGTTTTCTCCCTTGCCCTTTTGGGTAATATAGGACGTAAAATATTTTTTGTCTTTGACACCATTCTCCCATGTATCCCCCTTTTTAAGCATTGGCCAAAAAGGTGCAGATTTCCACAACGGAATAACTAAACTTCCTCTCCTCCCGTCTGATATGAGTTTATTTATTGTTTTACAAATAAGTCTAGGTTATTATCCTCTCCCCAAAATTGCTTAAAAGCGTCTATCCCACTGGTGTTAGGACACCACCATCTTGAATTAAATTAAATACACTTGGTATTATGATATATTGCGAACCTGTCGCATGTGTGAGGCCCCCATAAGTATCCATTTCTTTGAAAATGTGATTTTTGATTCCACGGTCATCAATATTATAACATCTACTCAATGTATCCGCATGAGCATTTTTATTTCTTGGTACCCAAACACAGTTTTAAGTGCAACGTTGCTTTGAGAACATTTCTTACGAATTTCTTGTGCAATCCTATGCAAATGAGGCTTTCTACTGCCCACCTCTAGTATTCTACTGACATTTTTACTGTCTGTGTGCCAATCTACACTTTCGCCCTAAATACTTTCTCCTATAGTACTCAATGATCTATTAACAGATTCTAGTTCTCTCCAAGTAGAACTCTCACAAGATTCCTCACTTGTCCACAATCCTATAACTTCTGAATTATCATTGCCTTCTATAAATGCACCATACCCAGTATATGATGCATCACTATAGACGTTCAAGTTTGAGTTACTCTTGTGAACTCGAATATGATCTGAATTAAGGCTGGACAGATTTTCTCTCCAAAATTTCAATTCCTCTACTGACCCTGAATTCAACTCAATATAAGAGTGCCAACTAAATGTAGACAAAATATCTTGATACAAACACCTTGTGTAAAAATTGACCACGTGTCCTACCGTGTCTTCCATAGATATAAGCTGACCCTAACGTGGAACCTGTTTTGACCTGTTTGAATTAGTTTTAAAACATTTTTTATACAATTCATCACCTTCTCAATTCGCTCAAAAGTAACTTTCATATTACCTGTCTCTGTATTCCACTCCAAACCCAACCAAACAACATTTTGTTTTGGATGCCATTCACACTTAGATTCAGCGATCACAAAACCCAATTCAGAAAGATCCTTTCTTACAAGTCTACTAATAGACTCTGCCTCTGAAAAACTTTTAGATCCTGCCAAACCATCATCCAAATACATGATCACTTGTAATCCTAAACTCATCCAATACTGAACAACTTTTCTCAAAACTTTTGTAAAAATAAAGGCTGCCGAAGAAATGCCAAAAGGTAAAACGTTAAACACGTAATATTTTTCCTGACCATCATGCTTCCAATGAAAACCCAAATATTTTCTGTGTTCTTTAAAAATTTCTATATGATGATATGCAGATTTAAGGTCGAAACTAAACAAAAGATATCCTGTATCAAAAAGTTCCCGAGCAGTTCTAGTATCTTCCATCCGAAATACAAAATCATGAATGAACTTATTGATGTGTCTGCAATCTAAGACCAAGCGTGGTTTACCTGATTTATTGAAAGCCACGGTCAATGGATTGACCACAAAAGGAATGTGAGTTACCCGTGTTATGCAACCTTTCTGAATAAGCTTTTAAATTTCTTGGTAAACAATACTCACATTGTCTCTGGCAGATTTGTTGTTAAAAAAACCCACTTGATGGAAAGTGCTTAAATGGAATTCTGTAACCATTCTCTATAATACACAGAATTGTCTATGCAAATACCTTTCTATTTCGACAAATGCATTTTCAAACGTAAATGTGAACTGACATTTTCAGTATCATGAAAATTTTCAGAAACTATAAACTGACTATTTGTTATATCAGCTTTAACAGAATTGCTATTGGAATGAATTTTAGCATTTTCATCTAGAGTACTAGTACTTATCTTAACTAGTGTTTACTTGTTACAGTCCCGTGCCCAATGCCCCGGGAAACCGCACTTGTAACAGGTCCCTGGCTTCTTGTTGCTGTCACTTTTGTTTAACTTCTCAGGGGCTGATTTCTCGGAGTTGTATAAGGTGCGAATCACAGCGGGGTTAAAGCTAACATGAATGGATAAATATAGTATATTTCTATATGTCCGCCATATTTCTTTGCTAATCCGCCATATTAGTTGGATATTGTATTGTTATATGTATCAGGGTTCGCATGGTATATAAGGGGACGAATTTTGCTACGCTTCACTTCACATCAGTGTCTTCGATTTACCTGTGCGCGCAGCTTCGACAGGAAACACGTACATCTCCGACATTAAAGCTGACATGAATTAATAAATATAGTATAATTCTATGTCCGCCATATTTCTCTGCTAATCCGCCATATTAGTTGGAATGTCTATTGTTATATGTATCAGGGTTCGCATGGTATATAAGGGGACGAGCTTTGCTACGCCTCACTTCACATCAGTGTCTTCGATTTACCTGTGCGGGTAGTTTCGACAGGTAACACGTACATCTCCGATACTAATTTATAGGACATCAAGAAGAAATGAAATCACGTTTTGAAACACCACGCAGTGCTCAAAATTATAATAAACATATCGTACAGTAGTAAATCATTCTAAATATATATATTTGGATAAATATATATAGAATGCCTTTTCTTTACGTGAACGTGCGTACATTTGCAGTAAATATGTCAAAACTATACAAATATGCGGACAAATATTTCATCTTTTATCTATTGATAAAATGGAATAAGCAAAGATTATACGATCTATACCAATCACAATTACTTCAAGTAAAAGGCAAAGACATAAATACTACTATACTTATAAAAATGGCATGTATGCTCGCCATGAAAATGCATCGAATGCAGACGACTATTTACCTAGGCCTACTCGTAATATCTGTAAAGGACCGCAGATGTACGTGTACACTTGTCGAAAATACTCTAAGTAGTAGTAGAACTCCATTTATTTGCATAATCCATGAAACAAAACGATAAACTCCATTTGCATTCCAACAGTAAACAACATTGTCCATTGTACAGACTGTGACACACTTAGCCCGTGCCGATCAGCTATCTTCAATCAGGGGAAGTATCAGAGTATAATATTTACCCTGTATTGTGCATGAATCCTTATACCATATGATTTACTGGTCAGAGTATTGCCGATTTATAAATCAGGAAATCATTTAGGAACATAAATTTGCATATACAACACTGTACGAGTGTATGGGATGAGAGAGAGAGAGAGAGAGAGAGAGAGAGAGAGAGAGAGAGAGAGAGAACAACGAGAGAGAGAGAGAACCGATGATCTTGTAACAATCGTGCTCTTATTAAGACAAATGATATCGTTAATTCAATAAAAAGAGAACAGTACTAGTAACTCAATATTGCTCTCATTAATTGATAATACAGATTTATTTGATTCATTTAAAGCACGCAATAATTAAAAATTAAACATTTTTAAATAATGTTATTTACAATTACTTCATTTTATGCTAATTTGGCGCTCAATAGATCTTATATATCTACGCCATTTTGCGTTATTACATTCTGTGTCGAACTCGACACAAATTGTACTAACACAAAATGTAATAATCGAGTTTATCATATTATGCGTCGTTATCAAACATCAAGGGGAAAGTACAAGAGTGTCTGTCACCCACCTTTAATAACAATATCCATTTTTTGTTAGTTTGTAATGCAAATAAAAGATACATTGAGTGACAACCCCTCCCCCACTTACCCCAGCTTGAAAGTTCTGATATAATAGTAAAAGACACACACCACCACCAATTAAGAAAATGAAAATATGAGGCACTCTTAGTAGAGGACTCTAACCACCCCATCCGACCCCCAACGATTGAAGAAAATGAAGTGTAGGGGGGAAATTATTGAGGTAGCCAAAGTAAAAGACTCTTTAACCCTTCACCCCCACATTAGGACTTTGAACATCGGACAAAACATCTTGGTTTGTTTGGGTGTTTTGTTTTATTTTATTGCTGTTTTCGTTCATCTTTTTTAATAATTATTTTGAATGGCAAGAGATTTTGAAGAATCCAATTTTCCATTTTTTCCCCTGTTGTAACCCCCCCCCCCCCCCCCATGAAAAATGACGACACATGTCTGGTTATTACATGTACATTTTGCTTTGAAACACATGCATGTGTACTAATTGTATGGTGCATGTAGAATTGCACCCTTTACCAAGTTTTCCTTCATTTACACAGTGTAAGGAATGGTAAACCAAAATCACAAAACAAAATGCAATAAAGACCAAGATATTTTCAAGCGTAGGAACTTCATTCATGAATACATAAATACATGTATTCAGAAAAATCGCATGCATGCATTGCAGGACTATAGCATTTGTGTGTTTTAACGTTTCTGTAACATGCCATAATGATTACTTTGAGGCTTGAGTGTAATTTATTCATAAATATTTTCATTTCGTAGATCTGGCGCAATGGCCATACCGCTGTACGTAGAAATTTCAAATTCAAATGTATTCGATAAGATGTTAGTATGCATAAATCAAGAAAATTCGTGTTGAGGTTTTATTTGATATGATACAATGTCAATATACTGTAATGCATTAGTAGGATATGCAAAAGGCAAGAGTATAAACATTTTCTTTTTTCATTATCAGTATCAATATCTATATGATCACGAAAAAAAACAACCCATCATGATAATTTATATCCGGATTTATTTATACCGATTTAGATATCAATAAAAACAAAGCTGCATAGTTTGGGAGAGGGGTTTCTAATGAGTCTGATGAAATTAAAAGTAGGAATCCAACATTTGCATTCAAACTAGATGTACTTCAAAATGAATTCATTTCTGCTCTGACTGAAAGCATGATTCTAAATTCGGGAACGAATCTTGCATACAAAATAATTAATAGGGGAACACATAAATTCGAGCTCCTTTGGAATATAATGAAATGTAGATATGCACCTTTCTTTCAACACGAATTGATATGTTGTTTCAGGAACGAAAACAGGGGGTTGGGGTGGGCAGGGAGGCTGGGCTGGTCTGCTCTCCCCACTTTTTTTGACAATTTACTTTTTTCCCATTATTCTAACATACAAAGTCAGTATTTTCTACATGCACAGTTCAAACTAATATTCTTTTTTTTAAATTTGTAATGAATTCAATTATAAGCATCAACTCCTGTAAGTTTCCAATATATTGTCAATCACAAAATTTTAGATAGCTGGAAATTTTTAATGCTTGTAAGCTTACATTTATATAAGTGATCAATTTTCTTTCCTTCTGTGAAATGATATATTATAAATCGAAGTAGTACGGTCTCTCTCTCTCTCTCTCTCTCTCTCTCTCTCTCTCTGAATATGAACATACAGAGACCGTAAATAATTATGTGGTTCCAAAAGAGACAACAAAACAATATTTTCGTTTATAAATTTCCTTTCATATGTGTCTTTGTGTAATGAACTGTTTATTATGGATTGCAAATGTAATACACGCATTTGCACACATATGTATATTTTCGATCATTATTCCCTTATTTGTATATCCAAGTTTGTATATGATCATCGAGAAATTTTGAATTGTGCACGCAATATATCCAACCAAATATTAGATTCCCCATTTCTATAAACTGCAAAACCTCGACCAGACAAGCATTCAATGCAGGAAAAATTTTCGACTCTGACATCTCCCCTGATTGAAGACACCCTGTTTGGCACGGGTGAAGTGTGTCGCAGTCTGTATAATGGAATGACAAAGTGTTGTAAAGTTCTAACGAGATACAAATGGAGTTTATCATTTTGTTTCGTGGATTTATCAGAATAAAGAGAATCTAATATTTTCGGTAAGTGCACATCTCCGATACCTGTTGAATAGACGCCCGTATTTGATACTTTTTTTGGCGATTATACCTTGTGCATTGCATATTATGCATATAGCATGGACCTTTATTTTGCAAGAATTGATATAAATAATAAATTTTATGCTCTTTGCTTATTCCATTCTATCAGTATGTAATTGGCAAATGATTTACCCGCATTTATTTTATTAGAAAATGCAAATACTTGCATGCATTTGCAAGTATGCAAGAAAAGTTTTGTTGTATTTTTGTCTAACTTATCTAAACTTCCAGAATGTTGCATTAGTATACAATCAATATTTTGTAATTTTGAGCAAAGCATAATGTTTTAATATGTTATTTTATTTGTTTCTCATTCCCTATATATTACTATCGGAGATGTGCACTGGTCGAGTCCACCTACAAAAATCACTCAGGTGTGACAATCACATTTGGGGTATATACGGGTAGAGTAAATTAGGCTACCTGAGAGAAATATGGCGGATAAGATGAGAAAGGTGTACGTATTTATTAATTCATGTCAGCTTTAATTTATAGGACATCAAGAAGAAATGAAACACCATGCAGTGCTCAAAATTACAATAAACATATCGTACAGTAGTAAATCATTCTAAAAGCTTTGGATAAATAAATATAAAATGCCTTTTCTTTACGTGAATGTGCGTACATTTGCAATAAATATGTCAAAGCTATACAAAAACGCGGAGAAATATTTCATCTATTATCTAGATCTATTGATGAAATGGAATAAGCAAAGTGTATAAAATCTATACCATTCACACTTACTTCAATCAAACTGCAAATACAATGTACATAAATGCTACTGTACGTATAAAGAAGACATGGTCATGTATGCTCGCCATGAAAATGCATCGAATGCGGATGACTATTTACCTGGGTCTACTCGTAATATCAGTAAAGGACCGAAGATGTACGTGTACACTTGTCGAAAATACTCAAAGTAGTAGTAAAACTCCCTTTATTAGCATAATCCATGAAACAAAACGATACACTCCATTTGTATTCCAACAGTAAACAACATTGTTCATTGTACAGACTGCGACACACTTAGCCCGTGCCGATCAGCTATCTTCAATCAGGGGAAGTATCAGAGTATAATATTTACCCTGTATTGTGCATGAATCCTTATACCGTATGATTTACTTGTCAGAGTATTGCAGATTTATAAATCAGGAAATCATTTAGGTACATAAATTGTTTGTGCATAGATAATTTGCACATACAACACTGCGCGAGTGTATGGGAAGAGAGAGAGAGAGAGAGAGAGAGAGAGAGAGAGAGAGAGAGAGAAGGGGGATTCAAACGATGATCTTGTAATAATCGCGCTCTTATTAAGACAAATGATATCTTTAATTTAATATAAGAGAACAGTAACTCAATATTGTTCTCATTAATTGATAATACAGATTTATTTGATTCATTTAAAGCACGCAATAATTAAAAATTAAACATATCTTTAAATAATGTTATTTTCAATTACTTCATTTTATGCTAATTCGGCGCTCAATAGATCTTATATATCTATGCCATTTTGCTTTATTACATTCTGTGTTGAACTCGACGCAAATTGTAGTAATGCAAAATGTAATAATTGAGTTTATCATATGCGTAGTTATCAAGCACATAGAATTTTTTTTTATTTAAACATATTTTATTGAGAAACTCAACAGGATTGGGCAACAGGCATAGCCTATGTAGGCCCTCTCCCAAATACAAAGGCCAAGTACAAAGGTACTTAGAATCAAGGGGAGGGGACAAGAGTGTTCGTCCCCCACCTTTGATAACAATATCCATTTTTTTGTTATTTTGTTTGTTTGATTTTTGATGTTTTCCGCCACACTCAACCAATTTTTCAGTTATCTGGTGGCGCCCAGTTTTTGTTGGTGGAAGAGAGAAACCAGATACAATGTACCTGGGAAGAGACCACCGACCTTCCGAAAGTAAACTGGGAGACTTTCTCACTTACCGGCGCGAGCGGGTTTCGAACCCGCGCCGACAGAAGTGAGAGGCCGTTATTTTGTAATGCAAGTAAAAAATATATTGGGTGACACCCACCCCCCGCCAACTTGACCCCAGCTTGAAAGTTCTGATATAATAGTAGAAGACACACACCACCAATTAAGAAAATGAAGATATTATGAGGCACTCGTAGTAGAGGACTCTAACCACCCCATCCTACCCCCAACGATTGAAGAAAATGAAGTGTAGGGGGAAATTATTGAGGCAGTCAAAGTAAAAGACTCTTTTAACCCTTCACCCCCACATTAGGACTTTGAACATCGGATAACACATCTTGGTTTGTTTGGGTTTTTTGTTTTATTTTATTGCTGTTTTCATTCATCTTTTTTAATTATTATTTTGAATGGCAAGAGATTTTGAAGAATCCAATTTTCCATGATGATGATACATGTCTGGTAATTGTATGGTGTAGAATTGCACCCTTTACCAAGTTTTCCTTCATTTACACAGTGTAAGGAATGATAAACCAAAATCAAAAAACAAAATGCATAAAAGTTTTAAGCGTATGAACTTCATTCACGAATACATAAATACATGTATTAAAAAAAATCGCATGCATGCATTGCAGGACTATAGCATATGTGTGTTTTAACGTTTCTGTAACATGCCATAAGGATTATTTTCATTTCGTAGATCTGGCGCAATGGATATATTCTGAAAATAGACATACCGCTGTACGTCGAAATTTCAAATTCAAATGTATTCGATAAGATGTTAGTATTCATAAATCAGTAAAATTCGTGTTGAGGTTTTATTTGATATCATACAGTGTCAATCTACTGTAATGCATTAGTAGGATATGAAAAAGGCAAGAGTATAAACATTTTCTAGTATCGATATCTATATGATCACGAAAAAACACTATATAATTTATATCCGGATTCATATGCCGATTTAGATATCAATAAAAACAAAGCTGCATTGTTTGGGGGAGGGGTTTCTAATGAGTCTGATGAAATTAAAAGAAGGAACCCCACATTTGCATTCAAACTAGATGTACTTCAAAATGAATTCATTTCTGCTCTGACTGAAAGCATGATTCTAAATTCGGGAACGAATCTTGCATACAAAATAATTAATAGAGGAACACATAAATTCGAGCTCCTTTGAAATTTAATGAAATGCAGATATGCACCTTTCTTTCAACACGAATTGATATGTTGTTTCAGGCACGTACACAGGGGGTTGGGGTGGGCAGGGAGGCTGGGCTGGTCTGCTCTCCCCACTTTTTTGACAATTTACTTTTTTCCCATTATTCTAACATACAAAGTCAGTATTTTCTACATGCACAGTTTAAACTGATATTATTATTTTTTTTAATTTGTAATGAATTCAATTATAAACATCGACTCCTGTAAGTTTTTAATATATTGTCAATAACAAATTTTTAAATAGCTGGGATGTTTTAATGCTTGTAAGCTTACCATTATATCAGTGATCAATTTTCTTTCCTTCTGTGAAATGATATATTGTACATCGAAGCAGGACAGTCTCTCTCTCTCTCTCTCTCTCTCTCTCTCTCTCTCTCCTGTTCAATCAATGAATATGGACATACAGAGACCGTAAATAATTATGTGGTTCCCAAAGAAACAATAAAACTATATTTTCGTTTATACATTTCCTTTTATATGTGTCTTTGTGTAATCAACTGTTTATTATGGATTGCAAATGTAATACGGGCATTTTTAAACAGATATATATTTTCGGTCATTATTCCCTTATTTGTATATCCAAGTTTGTATATGATCATCGATAAATTTTGAATTGAGTACGCAATATATCCCACCAGATGCTCAGTGTATATGATTAGATTCCCGATTTCTATAAACTGCAAAAGCTCGACCAGACAAGCATTCAATACAGGAAAAATTTTCGACTCTGACATCTCCCCTGATTGAAGACACCCTGTTTGGCACGGTTGAAGTGTGTCGCAGTCTGTATAATGGAATGACAACGTGTTGTAAAGTTCTAACGAGATACAAACGGAGTTTATCATTGTGTTTCGTGGATTTATCAGAATAAAGAGAATCTAATATTTTCGGTAAGTGCACATCTCCGATACCTGTTGAATAGACGTCCGTATTTGATACGGTTTTTTTTTGGCGAATACGCCATGTGCATTACACAGCTGTGCACATATAATGCATATGGCATGGACCTGTATTTTGCAAGAATTGATATAAATAATAAATTTTATGCTCTTTGCTTATTCCATTCTATCAGTATGTAATTGGCAAATGATTTTTCCGCATTTATTTCATAAGAAACTGCAAATACTTGCATGCACTTGCAAGTATGCAAGAAAAGATTTTTTTTTTGCATTTTTTCCCTAAATCATCTAAACTTTCGGAATGTTGCATTGGTATACAATAAATATTTTGTAATTTTGAGCAAAGCATAATGTTTTAAAATGTGATTTTATTTGTTTCGCATTCCCTATATATTACTATCGGAGATGTGCACTGGTCGAGTCCACCTAGAAAAATCACCCAGGTGTGACAATCATATCTGGGGTATATACGGGTTGAGTAAATTAGGCTTCCTGAGAGAAATATGGCGGATAAGATGAGGAAGGTGTACGTATTTATTAATTCATGTCAGCTTTAAGGTGTCCCGAGTAAAATAACAAGTAACTAGTTCTAGTTGTAACGGGGACCGTTACATATGTTCCCCAAACCTCCCCCAATTAAAAAGTGATGTCCTTGTGAATCTATAGCAAAACATAATTTTATTTTAGCCTTTAATTACATGTAGTACGTTCAATATGGTCATTTCAGTACCAAGAAATGATAGAAAATGTTGCACGTGCATACACGCGCACGCGTGTATGATTCCGAATTTTTGTTGACGTCGTTCAACAGGCATTTGTATCATATACCCACAGTATGAATTTCATAACGTTTCCACCAAATATAAGGAGGTTATAGCGATTTTAAAATCGTCCAATCAGAAGTCAGCACACGTGCATGTACGTGCTGAGCAGTAATTCTAACCACAGCAATTTGTAAGGAGTACCAAGACACATCTAGACCCCTAATATCAATAGAATTTGATGAAAAACAAAAACGTTATCATCCTTTAAAAATTGAACATTTGAAAAACGTTGCACGCGCATGCACGTGTGCGTTGGAATTTTTTGTTACACCAATATATAGATACAAATATTGTCTACGTATGCTGTGAATATCATCTCATTCGCATCATAAATAAGATAGTTACAAACGTTTTAGTATTATCCAATCAAATTGAAGCACACGTGAATGCGCGTGGAAATTGGTAATTTTCACCATGCAAATCAGTTAAGGGTATCAATATCTACCTATGATATGAATATCAAGCCATTTCAATGAACAACAAAAAAGTTAGACTGAATCCAAAGTTAGTGTACAAATTTTGTAATGCACGCGCATGCACATGCGTGCGCGTGCGGACAAAATAACTATTATTTTTCATATGTACAAATTATATACTATCATCCTATTTAGGTTTCATATCGATCCCTTTAATATTCTGATTTTCCATTTTTTGTACCAAAATTGCAATGCACGTGCGCGCGCGTGCATGATCGTGCAGACAAAATGACTATCACTATGCACATCTACGAACGCTATACTATCATCCTGGAAAGTTTCATATCGATCCCTCTTATAGTTTCTGAAAACACTCCCGGACAAAAAAGTACCGGAGAAAAATAATAATAACTAGAAACTTGTTGCCATGGCAACAAGAAGGTCTTCCGTTCTTTCCGTGTCCAGTAGATAACCTTAAATTCTTCATTTGTTATAAAGTGGTAAAAAAATATTCGAGTAATCTGGGGATTGAAGCCAGCATGAAAATCCATTACGCTAACCATTAGTCTAGCGAGGACCGTTGCTTCAAGAAGAAAATGACAGTATTAATACTATCGATATTAATTTGAATGCATGTAGAAGTACATATGTATGTGCCACTTATAAAGTATATAGATAAAGAAATAGGAAAAAAATTGTATTGATATCACAATATATATAACCGTTATACAATCTCAGTTATTCCTTTGTCCCGAGGAAATAAAATATGAGAAAATTAATGGTTTGTAGTATTAAGCAGATTGAATGTGAACGGTAGATCAATGTTTTCGGAATACTAAGTTCTTCTCTGTTATCAGAAAAGTTTTTTCTTCACTCATAACAAATGTACATGTATTACATGAACGTTGTGCATTCCCTGTACATACTTCTGCATACATGAAGAAGTATAAAATGTTGATATTGAGAAAATATTGAAATAACGCACGGAACAAATACAAGACATCATTTCAAGAATGAAATCTCATTTTTAAGCTGGAAAAAGTGGGAAAAAAATATTCGAGTAATCTGGGGATTGAACCCGGGTCGCCCGCATGAAAATCCACTACGCTAACCATTAGGCTAGTGAGGACCTCGCTTCAAAATGAAAATTACGAATATTTAGAGTTTGGTTTGATCAATTTAAAAACAAATATCATATTCAGCATTCTATAAAGAGTCTCTATTTATCTTACCTTTATCAAAGAAAAACATTAAAAAACAAAAATGTTGAAAAAATCCATTTTTTAAATTCGCTTCCGGTAACGACCGGAAGTGATGACGACGTACGAAATAGTGCTTACGCAAATCTATAAGTCATGTTCTATCATCTCTAATAAGTCTCCAGTTCATATCTTTAGCCCTTCCTGTAGATCACCCGCGGACAAAGTTCCATTTGAAAATCAGGAAATTGTCCATAACTTGGAACTGAAATGGAATTTTCCCAATTTGTTTTGTGATAAACAAATTTCATAATATAATGCATTTTCCTGAAAGTTTCACTGAAAACCACTGTATACTTTTCGAGAAAAATTTTGTAAAAAAAAAAAAAAAAATAACTAGTGATCCTAATTGTTCGCGAACAATTAGAGGGCTTCCCACCTTCTAGCGGTTTTTCAGTAGTGTTCAAATGCTAAAAGCCCCAACCCACCCCCCACCAAAAAAAAAAAAAAATTTGATTTGGCTAGAAAAGAAATTCAAATTTGCCGCCTAAATTTGAGTGTTGAAGTGTGTTCAATGCTTGGTTTCGCATTAAGTACCCGTCAAATTTGAGGGAGAAAAGGGGTGTGGGTGTTGGGTAGCCAGCACATATGCACATATCAGGTAAAAGTGTAATAGGACTTGTGCAGGTGTTTGGGGTGACTTTGGACCTGTTAGATAGGATATTTGGAGGTGCAAAGAAACCGGATGTGCCATTTTCCTAGATTGCTCATGCATGCTGGGAGTCTATTAGCCTCATGTTGATGTTGAAAAGATGGCAGGAGTCTGTGCACTGGATTTGACCGTGTGTGTTGTGGATTGTGGAATTGAATATACAGTTTGTAATTGCTCATCCTATGTGTTCTAATTCACGGAGACAATGTCTTTCAGTCATTTCACCCAAGGAGGCATGCATACGGATTTAGGCTTTGAAAACAAACAGCCAAAATGGCGGCCGGTGAATTAGAAAGTGTCTGAGTGCATGTAGGATATCTGAACGGAGAATAGGAGTACTGCATCCCATCTGATCCTGCAGGTAAGTGTTTATTTGTTTACAATGACAGTGGGGATGGAATGTCAATGAGTTCAACTGTGGAGTAAAGTTGCATCATCATTTATCATAAAAACAACAACAACTGAACTTAGTCTTTATTTTGATGCAGGCAGACATATTGATGTCTTTTCTTGAATGCAAATGCAATTAATGTTTGATTTACAAGGAAGTCAAGAAATGAAAGAAATGGGTGTAGGTCAGATGTGTAGGTGTAGGTCAGATTAGCTAGAATCCTGTAATTGTTGCATGGCATGAGACCGGTCAAAATAGTGTATTTAAACAGCTGATCACAGACAGATCACTTGAAGGGTGGGGGATTTCTTCCTTGGGGACGACAGGCGTGATGGGTGGGTTTACCTTACTCGTGGAGACTGGCCCCTGGATGCGTGACCTTGACATTTGACCTTGACCCACTTTCAAGGTCAAACTTTAAAAAATCCTGTTGTTGGGCATGAGACCGGTCAAAATAGTGTATTATAAACAGCTGATCACAGACAGATCACTTGAAGGGTGGGGATTTCTTCCTTGGGGACGACAGGCGTGATGGGTGGGTTTGCCTTACTCGTGGAGACTGGCCCCTGGATGCGTGACCTTGACCTTTGACCTTGACACACTTTCAAGGTCAAACTAAAAAACATGGGATAGAAAGTGTGACCTTGACCTTTGACCTTGACCTCATTTTGAAGGTCAGAGAGGTCACGGGGCTTCGTTTAAGTGGTCCCGCGTCCCTATCTACATCCGTGAAGAAGTTGTGGGCTCGAACGACAACGTCAGAGACTTTTGGGGGCGATAACCGTGCTTCAGGGTTCTCGGTTTCCCTCGGTCAACTTCTCTGTGCGAGAGTGTTTTATCTGGAATTCGTCGGTCAAGGTCTCAGGTTTCCACGACTTGCGGTTTAGCAGGAGTAGCGATAACGGGGTTTTCGACCTTCAGTCGCCGACATTCGCAGAGCGGTCAAAGTTCAGAGTTGTAATTCGTGATTCCGAGACCGGTCCAGAATTCCGTGCTGACCCATGTGATATTTCGATGCTATCTGAAGCGTGAAAGAGCGTATAAAAAGTGCCATTTTCTGGCCATTCTGGGCGACCTTGACCTTTGACCTTGACCTACTTTTTCAAGGTCAAGGTCACCCAACCCGTTCCAGTGGGTTCCGTCTCTCTACGACGAAGACTTTAGGAGTCGTCAATTTGTAAGGGACAAATCGCAAAACATGAGGGGGCATTAACTCCCTTTAAGGGACACCGAATCCCTTCTTTTGAAATTCTTCGCTTCTACTAATTGACCTCTATGCTTCAGCAAAGGTTTCATCCTCCTATCCTTTTACGGTTAAAAAGGAGAAGCGATAACAATGATTTCTGCGAAAGGTCCAATAAATCCGTAAGGGGTCAAAGTTCAACTACATTGGGTGAACTGTATTCGTTTCTCAAGAAGTACTATAGGATGGACTCTAAAGTTTTTCGATAAGTCTTAAGACGAACATTTTTTTTGACGGCAGGAAAATAATAATAATAATAATAAACAGAACAATAACAATAGGACTTCCCACAGAAAGGTGGAAAGCCCTAATAATAATAAGAAACAGTAGAATCACTATAAGGTTTTCCGTGAAGAACGGAAGACCTTAACTAGAAATGATCTCGTTGCGAGCAACGAATAGGTCTTCCGTCCAATTTATGACGAGATAGGACCTTGACTGGAAGAATTCAATTAGTGAATTAGTGAAGAACGACTATACATGAAAGAAATAAACACATACATGTAAGATGTGATTTATCAATTGTAAACAATTTCGGTTTTGTTTCATTCACTTTCAAGTATCTCTGTAGTCCATAAAACGACTAAAAATTCCAATTGAACCACGTAGGAACCCACACTAAAAATTTCCATAAAAAATACTGAGTTTTTGGACAGCTTCCGGTTTCGAACAACCAACTTCCGGTTTCGAACAACCAACTTCCGGTGGAAATGATATGACTTATTACACTCTATTAAATAATTTTATGAGGATTAGAATTTAAAAACTGAAATATTACATATTTTTATGGTGCTTCCGACGGATGACGGAAGTGACAGCAAGAAAGTTGAAACACGTATGTCACATCTACAAGTCACTATCTAACTTTCCTGAAAGCTTCAAGACTCAATCTTTGAGTATTTATGAGAAAACACTTGGAGAAAAAACCCCGGAAATCGTACATATTTAACGAACGGAAGTGAATTTAAAAAAACCAACAATAATTCACGATACTCTGAAGATGGATAATGTCAATTATATATTTGAAAATCACAAAAACACTTGCTTTATAAGCGAGAGATATGATAGCAAAGAAAAACCATTTTCCCGAAGTTTTTCTCTAAAAACCGGAAGTTGCTGGTTAAACTTCCGGTAAAACTAACATTTTCTGAAACGCCACAAGAGACCTAATTAATCTATGCAAGTTTTGTTTCAAAAGCATAATTTAGAAATTTGGCGTTTCTTTTGTTCACTTTCGGTAACGGCTGGAAGTGACGGATGATAATGATAAACCTTTATTACAGAGCTACAAGTCACCATATATCATCCCTGAAAGTTTATAGACTCAATCTTAAACCGTTTATGAGAAAACGCCCGGACAAAATATCATTTGAAAAACAGAAATTCGGCCACAACTTGTGACCGTAAGTAAATTTTGAAATAGTGGTGCAGGGTTCTTTTGAGATGGATAATGTCAATAATATCTGTAAATATCGTATTAAATGGTTCATAAATAAACGAGATATACGAGGACAAAGAAAGACCGTTTTTTAAAAGTTTTTCTCTGAAAACCGGAAGTTGCTGGTTAAACTTCCGGTAAGTCTAATATTTTCTGAAACGCCGAAAGAGACCTAACTAATCTATGTAAGTTTTGTTTCAAAATCATAATTTTGAAATTTGACGTTTCTTTTGTTCACTTCCGGTGACGGCCTTAAGTGACGTATGACAAAAATAATACCTTATTGCACAGCTACAATTCATAATCTATCATCCCTGAAAGTTTGAAGACTCAATCTTTAACCGTTTATGAGAAAACGCCCGGACAAAATATCATTTGAAAAACAGAAATTCGGCCACAACTTGTGACCGGAAGTGAATTTTGAAATAGTGGTGCGGGGTTCTTTTGAGATGGATAATGTCAATAATATCTGTAAATATCGTATTAAATGGTTCATAGATAAACGAGATATACGAGGACAAAGACAGACCGTTTTTTAAAGTTTTTCTCTGAAAACCGGAAGTTGCTGGTTAAACTTCCGGTAAGTCTATATTTTTCTGAAACTCCGAAAGAGACCTAACTAATCTATGTAAGTTTTCTTTCAAAAGCATAATTTTGAAATTTGACGTTTCTTTTGTTCACTTCCGGTGACGGCCAGAAGTGACGGATGGCAAAAATAATACCTTATTGTACAGCTACAATTCATAGTCTATTCATCCCTGAAAGCTTGAAGATTCAATCTTTTACCCTTTATGAGAAAACGCCCGGACAAAATATCATTTGAAAAACGGAAACTCGGCCGTAACTTGTGACCGGAAGTGAATTTTGAAATACTGTTACAGGGTGGTCTTGAGATGGATAATGTCATTAAAATCTGTAAATATCGTATTAAAAGTTTGATAAAAAAACGAGATATACGAGGACAAAGAAAGACCATTTTTTCGAAGTTTTTCTCTAAAAACCGGAAGTTGCTGGTTAAACTTCCGGTAAGTCTAACATTTTCTGAAACGCCAAAAGATATCTAATTAATCTATGCAAGTTTTGTTTCCAAAGCATTAGTTTGAAATTTGACGTTTCTTTTGTTCACTTCTGGTGACGGCCGGAAGTGACGGATGACAATGATAATACCTTATTGCACAGCTACAAATCACCATCGATCATCCCTGAAAGTTTGAAGACTCAATCGTTAACCTTTTATTAGTAAACGTCCGGACAAAATATCATTTGAAAAACAGAAATTCGGCCATAACTTGTGACCGGAAGTGAATTTTGAAAAAGGGTAACAGGATTCTCTTAAGATGGATAATGTCAATAATATCTGTAAATATCGTATGAAAAGTTTGATAAATAAACGAGATATACGAGGACAAAGAAATACCATTTTTTCGAAGTTTTTCTCTAAACACCGGAAGTTGTTGGTTAAACTTCCGGTAAGTCTAACATTTTCTGAAACGCTGAAAGATATCTAATTAATCTATGCAAGTTTTGTTTCAAAAGCATTAGTTTGAAATTTGACGTTTCTTTTGTTCATTTCCGGTGACGGCTGGAAGTGACGGATGACAATGATAATACCCTATTGCACAGCGACAAGTCACCATCGATCATCCCTGAAAGTTTCAAGACCCAATTTTTAACCGTTGATGACAAAAAGCCCGGACAAAATGTCATTTGAAAAACGGAAATTCGGCCATAACTTGCGACCGGAAGTGATTTTGGTAAAACTAAAATAATGTGTTCTAGAAAATCCTATTTTACATTTTTACTGAAAGTTTCATGAAAATCTATCAAGCCGTTTTTGAGAAATCGCGTGCACAAAATCGGTAAGAAAAAGAACAATAATAATAACTAGTTCTAATTGTAACGGGGACCGTTACATATGTTCCCCAAACCTCCCCCAATTAAAAAGTGATGTCCTTGTGAATCTATAGCAAATTTTTTTATTTTAGCCTTTAATTACATGTAGTACGTTCAATATGGTCATTTCAGTACCAAAAAATGAAAGAAAGCGTTGCACGCGCATACACGCGCACGCGTGTATGATTCCGAATTTTTGTTGATGTCGTTCAACAGGCATGTGTATCATATACCCACAGTGTGAATTTCATAACGTTTCCACCAAATATAAGGAAGTTACAGCGATTTTAAAATCGTCCAATCAGAATTCAGCACACGTGCATGCTCGTGCTGAGCAGTAATTCTAACCACAGCAATTTGTAAGGAGTACCAAGACACATCTAAACCATTAATATCAATAGAATTTGATGAAAAACAAAAACGTTATCGTCCTTTAAAAATTGAGCATTTAAAAAATGTTGCACGCGCATGTGCGTGTGCGTTGGCATTTTTTGTTACACCAATATATAGATACACATATTGTCTACATATGCTGTGAATATCATCTCATTCGCTTCATAAATAAGATAGTTACAAACGTTTTAGTATTATCCAATCAAAATGAAGCGCACGTGCATGCGCGTGCAAATTGGTAATTTTGACCATGCAAATCAGTTAAGGTTCTCAATATCTACATATGATATGAATTTCAAGCCATTTCAATGAACAACAAAAAAGTTAGACTGATTCCAAAGTTAGTGTAGAAATTTTGTAATGCGCGTGCACGCGCATGCGTGCGCGTGCTGACAAAATAACTATTATTTTTCATATGTACAAATGATATACTATGATCCTATTTAGGTTTGATATCGCTTCCTTCAATATTCTGATTTTCCATTTTTTGTACCAAAATTGCAATGCACGTGCGCGCGCGTGCATGCACGTGCAGACAAAATGACTATCACTATTCACATCTACAAACTCTATACTATCATCCTGGATAGTTTCATATCGATCCCTTTTGTAGTTTCTGAGAACACTACCGGACAAAAAAGTACCGGAGAAAAAGAATAATAATAATAACTAGTAATCCTAATTGTTCGCGAACAATTAGAGGTCTTTCCACCTTTTCAGACATTCAAACAATGTCTCTGAATACAAAAAAATGTGTACTTTATATGCTTTAGACGGTATAAAAATTGCTTATTTTCAAAGTTTCTAGATGACCTTGACCTTTGACCTTGACCTAATTTTCAAGGTCAAAGGTCAGGGATATCACTTCAGTTGGTCCTGTCTTCCTACGACAAATACTTCAGGAGTTGTAAATTTCTACGCGAAATCGAAAACTTTCAAGGGCATTAATTCCCGTTACGAATTGAGAAACCATCAAAAACGGAAGTCATCTTTTACAATTGATCAGGCAATAAGTTTAGTGAACATTTCGTGTTCGTACCATTTACGGTTTCCATACTGTAGTGATAACAATGGTTTTTACGCAATTCGCTGTAAATCGAACAAAGGTCAAAGTTCAGAATGGTAATGATATGCGTTGACTTAAGTTTGTTCTTGACTACTTGTGCATAGTATACCTTATCTGTACTTTATATGCTTTAGACGGTATGAAAATTGCTTATTTTCAAAGTTTCTAGATGACCTTGACCTTTGACCTTGACCTAATTTTCAAGGTCAAAGGTTAGGGATGTCACTTCAGTTGGTCCTGTCTTCCTACGACAAATACTTTAGGAGCTGTAAATTTCTACGCGAAATCGAAAACTTTCAAGGGCATTAATTCCCGTTACGGATCGAGAAACCATCAAAAACAGGAAGTCATCTTTTACAATTTTGATCAGGCAATAAGTTTAGTGAACATTTCGTGTTCGTACCATTTACGGTTTCCATACTGTAGTGATAACAATGGTTTTTACGCAAGTCGCTGTAAATCAAAGAAAGGTCAAAGTTCAGAGTCGTAATGCAATGCGTTGGAATAAGTTGGTTTGTGACTAATTGTGCATACAACACTTTATCTGTACTTTCAATGCTTTTAACTGTATGAAAAGTGCTTATTTTTAAAGTTTCCAGATGACCTTGACCTTTGACCTTGACCTGATTTTCAAGGTCAAAGGTCAAGTATTCCATTTCAGTTGGTTCCGTCTTTCTACAACTTATATTTTAGGAGTTTTGAATTTTTCCGTAAAAATCGTAAACTTTCAGGGCCATTAACTCCCTTTAGGGATAACCGAAAACTTAAAAGTAAACACTACAACGCTTCAGCTTGATCGACTAAAGAATTTAGTGAAAGTTTCATGCTCTTATCATTTACGGTTTTCGAGGTGATCCGATAACAAGGGTTTTTTGCGTAAAGTTCCATAAGTTCGTTAGGGGTCAAAAATCAAATACGCAGGTTGAGATCTGAGCATGTTTCGAAATGTCAAATATGATGGTCTACATTGTTTTTCGATAAGTCTTAAAACGTCAAGAGCTTCTCGCGGCAGAAAGAAAAGAAGACAAATAATAATAATAATAATAAGAAGAAGAACTAGAAACTCATTACTAGTAATGAGTAGGTCTTCCGTTAGATCACTTCCGGTAAAAAGCTTTCTGTTCCTACGAAAACCATTTAAATATATCAGAAAATGTGCCTTAACAATGAATGAGAAATGTATTATCGAATTTTTTACTCCTTTCTCGTAACTTCCGGTGATGACCGGAAGTACTTTTATGATGCGTTTTCCTATAAATGACAGCGACTCTTTACTGTCTATATTCCATGAAAATTTCACGTCTCTATCTGAAAGAGTTCTCAACAAAAAGAAGTAGACTAAAGAAAGAAAAAGTAGTAGGTTACTACCGACCGGAAGTCAATTTTGAAAAACAAAATGATCCAAACTCTAGAAGTTGATACTTTTATTATGACATGTGAAAATTATATGAAAGACTTCAAATATACGCGAGATTTATGGTGACAAAGAGATGAAAAGTAAAAAGGTATTTTATCAAGAAACCGGAAGTAGTTGTTTTGACTACCAACGGAGTCAATATTCTTTTGAGACTTTCAAAGAGACTTAATAAACTAGTATAGGTTTCAATTTACAAGAAAAAGTTTGAAATTTGCGATTCTTTCAATCACTTCCGGTGACGACAGGAAGTGACGGTCGACATGTTCAACCCTCTACTGCACGACTGTAAACGGAGATTTATAATTCCTGAATAATTGATGAACCTATATTTTACCTTTTCCAAGAAAAATGCTGGACAAAATTCCTTTTGAGAAACAGAAAATCGCCCATATTTTCCGACCGGAAGTGAATTTTGTAAAAACAAAAATAGTTATAGGAAGGTCCTTTCATAAGACATTATTCCTGAAAATTTCAAGAAAATCTATCCACCATCTCTGAGAAATCACTCGAAGAAATCGGAAAATCGACATTTTTCAAATACTTCCGGTATAGACCGGAAGTGACGGACGAAAAAATTGAATGTATGTGTACAATGGACTAATGTTAGTTGATCAACTCTACAAGTTTCAAGCGTCTATCTATATTCATTATTGAGAAACTGAAAAAACAAGGTTTGAATATGCCCACCCCATATCTCACGACCGGAAGTGAATTTTACAAAAATATTTAAATTTACACTAGACATTTATAATGTCTATAACATATGTAAAATTCAAATCATTAACTTGTTTTATGACCGAGATTTATGGCACTGAAGAATGAGAGAATGAATAGTTTTTCTTTCATATAACCGGAAGTTGGAGATTCAACTTCCGGTGGGGTCAATAGTTTTTGAGAATTAGAACGAGACCTAATAAACCGATATAGGTTTCAATTTGAAAGAAAAAAGTTTGAAATTTATGATTTATTAATGACTTCCGGTGACGACCTGAAGTGACGGCCGACATTCTTACCCACCTACTGCACCCCTACAAAGTGAGATCTATTAACTCTGAAATTTTGGTGACTCTATCTTTTACCGTTTCTGAGAAAAACGATTGACAACGAAAACAGCTCATAAGCCGTATTTGCCGACCGGAAGTGAATTTTACAAAAATATTTGACGCTACTCTAGACATTTATAGTGACTATAATATATGTAAAACTCAACTCATTAACTAGTTTCATGACCGAGATTTATGGCACTGAAAAATGAGAGAATGAATAGTCTTTCTTTGATATAACCGGAAGTTGGAGATTCAACTTCCGGTGGGGTCAATATTTTTTGAGAATTAGAACGAGATATAGTAAACCAAAGTAGGTTTCAATTTGAAAGAAAAAAGTTTGAAATTGATGATTTATTTGATCACTTCCGGTGACGAGCGGAAGTGACGGCGTAAAAAATATTACGTGCATGCACCATAGGGAAAATAGATCTATCATCCCTGAAAGTTTCATTCGATTATCTTTAGTGGTTTTCAAGTTTACCCCCGGACAAAGTTTCTTTCAAAAACCGGAAAATCGGACGTATCTGACGAACGGAAGTGAATTTTGAAACAAGTTTGCAACAAGTTTCTAGTTATTAAGGTCTTCCGTCTCAACGGAAGACCTTATAGTGATTCTTATGTTTCTTTTCCTCAATTATTATGTTCCCCAAGCAAAGTTTGGGAACATATTGTTTTTACTCTGTTTCTTATTAGGTCTTTCCACCTTTCTGTGGAAAGACCTTTTGTTATTGTTCTGTTTATTATTATTATTAAGGTCTTCCGTCTCCAACGGAAGACCTTCTAGTGATTCTACTGTTTATTAAGGTCTTCCGTCTCCTGCGGAAGACCTTACTATTATTGTTCGCGTTCTTCTTCTTCATTAAGGTCTTCCGTCTCCTGCGGAAGACCTTACTATTATTGTTCGCGTTCTTCTTCTTCATTATTATTATTATTAATTTCCTTGGTAGTACACGCGTTTTTCTCAGCCATTTCTCGATCGATTTTCACGAAATTTTCAGGAAAGATGTCTTTTGGTGACGAGACTTTGCTTGCAAAATTTCGTGCTTGACATCACTTCCGGTCAGGAGTTATCTCTCTTTTAGTGACTTTTTGAAGGGCCTTGTTGTCCACACATCTCCTCCGTTAGTTTTGAAGCTAGAGTCTTGAAATTTCTACACAAGATAGAGTAAACATTTTAGAAGATTTTTTGGGGGATTCGATTTTACCGGAGGCGATTTGCCTAAACGCTCGCCTGGACCTGAAAAAATGGATGCCAAAATTTTTCGCCGATTTTGGCGATTTTTGACCTTTCATCTCCAATATCTTTTTTCTTGCAAATATTTTGTTAAAACATGTAGAACAAAAGTTGTGCACATTTTCGAGATCTTTTCGAAAATATCAAGTTTTAGGGGCTAGCCCCTTCAATTAGGGATCTAGAAGGGCTCAAAGTCTAGATCAAATATCTCAAAAATCGTTAATATTTTGGTATAAGTCAAAGAATGAAAAATGTTCATCTCAACAATCCAAATCAATTCATATAAAAATTTAGGTCATATGTTACGTAATAAGGGATTTTAAGGGCCAAAACCATAAATCTTTTACCCCTTGTATCTCGAAAACGACAAATATTTTGAAAAGCAATAAAGAACAAAAGTTATTCAGAATGATGATCTGAACAATATGCATATTTCGTTTTTACCCTATGTGGCCCCGTTAGGGAGCTACAATTTGGCCCCTAAAAATTACTTCTAGAAATAACTCGAGAACGGTAAAGAATTTCTAAATACTTGTTGAAAAAAAAATGTTTGAAATGTCATGACCTTTCTTACGATATCAAGCAAAAGGGGCTGACCCTTTAAATTAGGGGCCCAGAAGGGTCCAAAAGTTTATGAGAATATCTCAGAAACTAGTAATATTTTGTAATAAGTCATTGAAGCGGAAATGTTCATCTAAACGAGCTTGTTCTTATCAAATCAAAAAGTAGGTCATATGTTACGTAATAAGGGATTTTAAGGGCCAAAATCATAAATAATTGACGCCTCATATCTTGAAAACGACAAATATTTTGAAAAGCATTATTGAACAAAAGTTGTTCAGAATGATAATCTAAACAATATGTACATTTCGTTTTTTCCCTATGTGGCTCTGTTAGGGAGCTACAGTTTGGCCCCTAAACATTTCTTGTAGAGATAACTCGAGAACGGTAAAGAATTTCTAAATACTTGTTGAGCAAAAAATGTTTAAAATGACAAGGCCTTTCTTACGATATCAAGCAAAACGGGCTGACCCTTTAAATTAGGGGTTCAGAAGGGTCCAAATGTTTTTGAGAATATCTCAGAAACTATTAATATTCTATAATAAGTTGTAGAAGCGGAAATGTTCATCTCAACGAGCTTGATCTTATCAAATCAAAAAGTAGGTCATATGTTACGTAATTAGAGATTTTAAGGGCCAAAATCGTAAATATTTGACGCCTCATATCTTTAAAACGACATATTTTTTGAAAAGCACTATTGAACAAAAGTTTTTCAATGTGTCATAACCTATCGATCAATATCAAAAAATGGGTCTGTGGGCCTCATGGCTCACCAGTAGAGTCGATGTTTTGTCGATATCTTTCGATAGCAATAACTCTTTATTGGTAAATATTTTGTTAAGACATGTAGAACAAAAGTTGTTTAATTTGTCAAGACCTATCGATCGATATCAAGAAATAGGCCCGCGGACATTTTAGCTCACCTGTAGAGTCGAATTTCTGTCGATATTAGTCAATCTCCGTCACTTTTTACTGGTAAATATTTTGTTAAGACATATTGAACAAAAGTTGTTAAGTTTATCAAGACTAATCCCTTCATATCAAGAAATAGGCCCTCGGGCCTAATGGCTCGCCTGGAGAGTCGATATCAGTCGATATCAATAACTTTTGACTGGTAAATATTTTGTAAAGACATATAGAACAAAAGTTGTTCACTTTATCAAGGCCTATCGACTGATATCCGAAAATAGGACTGCGGGTCTGATGGCTTACCTGTAGAGTGGATTTTTTTTCGATATCTTTCGAAAGGTATAACTCTTTATTGGTAAATATTTTGTTAAGACATGTAGAACAAAAGTTGTTCAATGTGTCATAACCTATCGATCAATATCAAAAAATGGGTCTGTGGGCCTCATGGCTCGCCTGTAGAGTCGATTTTTGTCGATATCAGTCGATTTCAAAAACTTGTAACTGGTAAATATTTTGTAAGGACATATTGAACAAAAGTTGTTCAGATTATCGAGATCTATCGATTGATATCAAGAAATAGGCCTATGGTCCTAATGGCTCGCCTGTAGAGTCGATTCTTTGTCGATATCGGTCGATCTCAATAACTTTTTACAGGTAAATATTTTGCAAAGACATATAGAACTAAAGTTGTTGAGTCTATAGAGGGCTAACAAATGACATCAAGAAATAGGCCCGCGGGCCTTATGGCTCGCCTGGAGAGTCGAATTTCAAACGAATTTCACCGCAACTTTGCTTCAGAAGCTTATGATATGAAAAATTGATTATATCTAAAGTGTCTTCAAGTCGGAAACTAAATTGGGAATCATTTGTCTTTTTTTTTTTTTTTAAACTCCGAGTGCATCAACAAATCGGACTGAAGACCTACTCGTTGCTCGCAACGAGATCGTGTCTAGTTATTATTATTTTTTCCCCCTTTTTTTGTCTGCACGATTTATTCAGAGATGGCTAGATGGATTTTCTTGATATTTTCAGGGATGATAGAGAATGAAAATACCCCCAGGTGTTGTTTTCAGTTTTTCAAAATTCACTTCCGGTCGTTAGATATGTCCAATTTCCGTTTTTTTAGAAGAGATTTTGTCCAGCGTTTTTCTCAGAAACGGTAAAAGATAGAGTCACCAAATTTTCAAAGTTGATAGATCTCACTTTGTAGGCGTGCAGTTGGGGGTTCAAAATATCGACCGTCACTTCCCTTCGTCACCGGAAGTGATAAGAAGAATCGAAAAATTAAAGTTGTAGTTGTTGAATTGAAAGCTATACCACTTTATCAGGTATCTTTTGGAGTATTGAAAACCGTTGACCCTACCGGAAGTGGAAACGTCGACTTCCGGTAATTAAGGAAAAACATTTCAAATTCTCCTTTTTCAATGCCTTAAATCTCGTTTACAAAACAAGTGTTTGACTTGTATTTAACATATATTGTAGACACTATAAATGTCTAGAGTAACGTCAAATATTTTTTCGAAAATTCACTTCCGGTCGTGAGATAGAGGGTGGACAAATTCAAACTTTGCTTTTTCAGTTTCTCAATAACGAAAATATATAGACGCTTGAAACTTGTAGGGTTGATCACCTAGCATTAGGCCATTGTGCACATACTTTCAATTTTTTCGTCCTTCACTTCCGCTCTATACCGGAAGTATTTGAAAAAAATGACGATTTTTCGATTTCTTCAAGTGATTTCACAGAGATGGCTGGATAGATTTTCTTGAAATTTTCAGGAATAATGTCTGATGAAATGACATTCCTGTGGTTATTTTTGTTTTCCAAAATTCACTTCCGGTCAGAAAATATGGCCGATTTTCTGTTTCTCAAACGAAATTTTGTCCAGCATTTTTCTTGGAAAGGGTAAAAGATAGGTTCATCAAATATTCAGGGATGATCAATCTCTGTTTGTAAGCATGCAATAGGGTGTTGAGCATGTCGACCGTCACTTCCTGTCGTCACCGGAAGTGATGGAAATAATCGTAAATTTCAAACTTTTTCTTTTAAATTGAAACTTATACTACTTTATTAAGTCTCTTTCAAAATGTCAAAACGACTACTTCCGGTTTCTTGATAAAATACTTTTTTACTTTTTGTCTCTTTG
Source organism: Ostrea edulis (assembly GCF_947568905.1). Classification (NCBI taxonomy): domain Eukaryota; kingdom Metazoa; phylum Mollusca; class Bivalvia; order Ostreida; family Ostreidae; genus Ostrea; species Ostrea edulis. Next base: position 51,551,637 of record NC_079165.1, on the reverse strand, counting down.
TCCCCACAAATCTCGCTTATATTTGAAGTGTTTGATATGATTTTCACATGTCTTAAGAATAGTATCAACTTCTAGAGTTTTGACAATTTCGTTTTTCAAAATTGACTTCCGGTCGGTAGTTATCTACTACTTTTTCTTTCTTTAGTCTACTTCTTTTTGTTAACAAAAGAAACGCCAAATTTCAAAATTATGCTTTTGAAACAAAACTTGCATAGATTAATTAGGTCTCTTGTGGCATTTCAGAAAATGTTAGTCTTACCGGAAGTTTAACCAGCAACTTCCGGTTTTTAGAGAAAAACTTCGAAAAAATCGTTTTTCTTTGCTATCATATCTCTCGCTTATAAAGCAAGTGTTTTTGTGATTTTCAAATATATAATTGACATTATCCATCTTCAGAGTATAGTGAATTATTGTTTTTTTTTTTTTCAAAATTCACTTCCGTTCGTTAAATATGTACGATTTCCGGGTTTTTTTCTCCAAGTGTTTTCTCATAAATACTCAAAGATTGAGTCTTGAAGCTTTCAGGAAAGTTAGATAGTGACTTGTAGATGTGACATACGTGTTTCAACTTTCTTGCTGTCACTTCCGTCATCCTCCGGAAGTACCATAAACATATGTAATATTTCAGTTTTTAAATTCTAATCCTCATAAAATTATTTAATAGAGTGTAATAAGTCATATCATTTCCACCGGAAGTTGGTTGTTTGAAACCGGAAGTTGGTTGTTCGAAACCGGAAGTTGTCCAAAAACTCAGTATTTTTTACGGAAATTTTTAGTGTGGGTTCCTACGTGGTTCAATTGGAATTTTTAGTCGTTTTATGGACTACTGAGATACTTGAAAGTGAATGAAATAAAACCGAAATTGTTTACAATTGATAAATCACGTCTTACATGTATGTGTTTATTTCTTTCATGTATAGTCGTTCTTCACTAATTCATCAATTGAATTCTTCAAGTCAAGGTCCTATCTCGTCAGAAATTGGACGGAAGACCTATTCATTGCTCGCAACGAGATCATTTTTAGTTATTATTCTTTTTCTCCGGTACTTTTTTGTCCGGTAGTGTTCTCAGAAACTACAAAAGGGATCGATATGAAACTTTCCAGGATGATAGTATAGCGTTTGTAGATGTGCATAGTGATAGTCATTTTGTCTGCACGTGCATGCACGCGCGCGCACGTGCATTGCAATTTTGGTACAAAAAATGGAAAATCAGAATATTGAAGGAAGCGATATAAAACCTAAATAGGATGATAGTATATCATTTGTACATATGAAAAATAATAGTTATTTTGTCAACACGTGCACGCATGCGCGTGCACGCGCATTACAAAATTTGTACGCTAACTTTGGAATCAGTCTAACTTTTTTGTTGTTCATTGAAATGGCTTGAAATTCATATCATAGGTAGATATTGAGACTGTTAACTGATTTGCATGGTCAAAATTACCAATTTGCACGCGCATGCACGTGCGCTTCATTTTGATTGGATAATACTAAAACGTTTGTAACTATCTTGTTTATGAAGTGAATGAGATGATATTCACAGCATATGTAGACAATATGTGTATCTATATATTGGTGTAAGAAAAAAATGCCAGCGCACATGCGCATGCGCGTGCAACGGTTTTATATTTTCAATTTTTAAAGGACGATAACGTTTTTGTTTTTCATCAAATTCTATTGATATTAATGGTTTAGATGTGTCTTGTTACTCCTTACAAATTGTTGTGGTTAGAATTACTGCTCAGCACGTGCATGCACGTGTGCTGAATTCTGATTGGACGATTTTAAAATCGCTATAACTTCCTTGTATTTGGTGGAAACGTTATGAAATTCACACTGTGGGTATATGATACACATGCCTGTTGAACGACATCAACAAAAATTCGGAATCATACACACGTGCGCGTGTATGCACGTGCAACGCTTTCTTTCATTTTTTTTGGTTCTGAAATGACCATATTGAACGTACTACATGTAATTAAAGGCTAAAATAAAATGATTTTTTGCGATAGATTCACAAGGACATCACTTTTTAATTGGGGGAGGTTTGGGGAACATATGTAACGGTCCCCGTTACAATTAGAACTAGTTCTTATTCTTATTCTTCTTATTTTTCCTCTTCTTTAGTGAGAAATTTGTCCGACCGATTTTATGAACATGCTTCGACTGATCAACTTCAATCTTTGTGAGCTGATAAAGGGTCATTAGGAGGGGTGCAATCAACTTTTCAAATTTTCAAAATGGGCGCCGTTTCAAGATGGCGGCCAAAAAACGTCAAAAACTCAAGGTTGTCGGATTTCAACCAAATTCTATTTCTAGGGTAATTTAGTGACCCCGAGTCCATTTCCACCATCAAAAAATTATTTTGAGCCGCCATTTTCAAAATGGCCGTTATATACCGGAGTATTTGAAAGTGTTAAAATCTCTACAACATTTGGGTTCTGGGGTAAATTGAGGGTCCACAATTCATTTCTAGCATCAGTATTTCCTTCCAATCTATTTTCAAATGTTTCAAAATGGCCGCCATTGAAGAAAATGGCCGTCAAAAATCAAGTCCGTCGGATTTCAACCAAATTTAGTTTCTAGAGTTCTTTGAGGATCCTGAGTGCATATCTGGCATCAAAAACCATTTCTGACATGGGGAGGTGTTCGGAGACATTTGTGTTGGCATCCCAACACAGTTATAGCTCGTTATTATTCTTTCTTTCTTCTTAGGAATTTTTTGTCCACGAATGTTCTCAGAAACTACTAAAGGAATCAAGACGAAACGTTTATAGGATGATAGTATAGCATATGTAGATGTGCGGAACGAATGTCATTTTGTCTGAAAATGCATGCATGTGCATGCACGTGCATTGAATTTTTTGTTGACAAACTTTGAAATGAGTCTAACTTTTTTGTTGTTGAATGAAATCGATTGATATTTATATCGTAGGTATAACTTGAGACCCTTAACTGTTTGGCATTGTCAAAATTTCAGTTTTGCACATGCATGCACGTGTGCTTTAGTTTGATTGGATAATACAAAACCGTCTATAACTTTCATGTTAATAAAGAAAATGTAATGATATTTCCAACATAGCTAGACAGGCCAAGTACCTACAGATCATTGTGATAAAATTTGCAAACGCGCATGCACACGCACGTGCATTGTCTTTTGAAAGTTCAATTATTTCAATGACAATAACTTTTTTGTTTTTTGTCAAAATGATTTCAAACTTGGGTTGTATATGTATCTTGATATTCTTAACAAATGTGTATACTCATAATTACTATCTGGCACGTGCATGCACGTGTGCTAAATTCTGATTGGACGATTTTCAAAACGCCATAACTTTCTTGTAAATAATGGAAACAATATGAAATTTATACTGTAAGTATATCTATGAAATGCCTATTTAACGATATCAACATTGACGCTCAGTCATACTCATATGTGCGTGTATGCACGTGCATAGCTTTTCTTTCATTTTTCGGGTACTAAAATGGCCATAACTATTGAATTAAAAACAGAAATGAATTCAAATTTACCCTGAGGATCTATGATATGAATGCCTATGAAATTATGTTAACAAATTTTCCATTATCAAAATTGCGTGCGCGTGACTGCGCGTGCATTTTAATTTTTGACGTCTAAATTCAAGTATTGGTCTATAACATTTTGAGATTGCAATTAATAGGTTTGAAAATTAGGTTACAGGTATGTTTTGAGCCCCTCAATTTATTAATAGTGTCAAAATCACTTCCCTGCACGCGCATGCACGTACGCTTAATTCTCATTGGAGGATTTTGAAATCCCAATAACTTTCTTATGAGTGAAGCAATCGATACCAAATTCATATAGTAAGTATATTGTTCAAATGTCTATTGAATAGCATCAACAAAATTGCTGTGTGGTACTCACGCGCACGTGTATGCACGTGCATTGATTTCGGTCTTTGTATTTTTGAGTTGCCGTTAATTTCTCGTTTTTCATTGAACAGTTGTGAAACTTCTCTTGTACTCATATAGTAAGACTTCTAATGTATCGATATGGTCGAATTATTTATATGCACGTGCATGTACGTACGTGCACAAAACTCTCAGATCTTTATAACTGATTTGAACTAGTATGAAATGGACTGAACGTTATAAGATAGTTATATATTCACATGCTACACAGTTTGCAATGGTCAAAACAACTTGTACTGAAATAAATGTCACCACTTACTAAATGGGGGAATGTTTGGGGAACATCTGTAACGGTCCCTGTTACAATAAGTACTAGTTATTAGGGCTTTCCACCTTTCTGTGGAAATTCCTATTGTTATTGTTCTATTTATTATTATTAGGGCTTTCCACCTTTCAGTGGAAAGTCCTATTGTTATTGTTCTGTTTATTAGGGCTTTCCACCTTTCAGTGGAAAGTCCTATTGTTATTGTTCTGTTTATTATTATCATTATTATTATTATTATTATTATTATTATTATTTTCCTGCCGTTAAAAAAAATTTTCGTCTTAAGACTTATCGAAAAACTTTATAGTCCATCCTATAGTACTTCTTGAGAAACGAATACAGTTCACCCTGCGTAATTGAACTTTGACCCCTTACGGAGTTATTGGACCTTTCGCAGAAATCATTGTTAGCGCTTCTACTTTGTAACTGTAAATGATAGGAGGATGAAACCTTTTCTAAAACATAGAGGGTCATTAGTAGAAACAAAGAATTTCAAATGAAGGGATTCGGTGTCCCCTAAAGGGAGTTAATGCCTCTTTATGTTTTGTGATTTATTCGTAAAACATGTCGAGCTTGAGCACGGTTTGTCGTAGAGACATGGGACCAACTGGAATAGGATCGGTGATCTTTGACCTTGAAAATTAGGTCAAAGTCAAAGGTCAAGGTCATCAGAAAAGAGGAAAAAATAGCACTTTTTATACTCTCTTTCCTGCTTAAGATAGCGTTGAAATATTATATGGGTAAGTATTGACTTCTTGATTGGTTTTAATAGTATACATTTCAACTTTGAACTTTGACCCTCCTGTGAATTTCGGAGACTCGCGTCGAAAACCTTGTTATCGCTACTCCTACTTAATGGAAAGTCATAGAGACACGAAACCTTCGCTAATGAATTCACAGTAAAACCGTCTTGCAAAGAAAAAATAACCAAAGGGATACGAAAACCCTTAAGCATAGTTATTGCCCCTGAAAGTCTCCAATATCATTATCTAAGCCTATAACTTTTATATTAATATAGATAGAGACATGGGACCACTTGCTTTAACATCGATGACCTTTGACCTTCAGAATGAGGTCAAGGTCAAAGGTCAAGGTCATCATCAAATTTTTTTTTTCCATTTTAAAGGTCTTTCAAAGGATTTTTAGCATTGAGAAACTAACCGAAAGTAACCGAAAACCCCTAAACAAATTATTGCCCCTGAATGTCTTGATTAACGTTTTTAAGCTGATAGCTTTTACATTAATATAGATAGAGACATGGGATCACTTGCATTAAGAGCGATGACCTTTGACCTTCAAAATGAGGTCAAGGTCAAAGGTCATCGTGAAAATTATTATTTAAATTTTCAAGGTCGTTTTGAGTTTCGTACATCATCTTAAATATTCTTAAATATCTTTTTTTAAATCATTGTAGGTGGAAAGCCCTCTAATTGTTCGCGAACAATTAGGATTACTAGTTATTATTATTTTCCTGCCGTCAAAAAAAATGTTCGTCTTAAGACTTATCGAAAAACTTTAGAGTCCATCCTATAGTACTTCTTGAGAAACGAATACAGTTCACCCGACGTAATTGAACTTTGACCCCTTACGGAGTTATTGGACCTTTCGCAGAAATCATTGTTATCGCTTCTCCTTTTTAACCGTAAAAGATAGGAGGATGAAACCTTTGCTGAAGCATAAAGGTCAATTAGTAGAAGCGAAGAATTTCAAATGAAGGGATTCGGTGTACCCTAAAGGGAGTTAATGCCCCCTCATGTTTTGCGATTTGTTCCTTACAAATTGACGACTTCTAAAGTATTCGTCGTAGAGAGACGGAACCCACCGGAACGGGTTGGGTGACCTTGACCTTGAAAAAGTAGGTCAAGGTCAAAGGTCAAGGTAATCCAGAATGGCCAGAAAATGGCACTTTTTATACGCTCTTTCACGCTTCAAATAGCATCGAAATATGACATGGGTCAGCATGGAATTCTAGACTGGTCTGGGTATCATGAATGTCAACTCTGAACTTTGACCACTCTGCGAATGTCGGCGACTTGACGTCGAAAACCCCGTTATCGCTACTCCTACTAGACCGAAAGTCGTGGAGAGGCGAGACCTTCGCCGACGAATTCACGATAAAACACTCTCGCACAGAGAAGTTGACCGAGGGAAACAGAAAACCCCGAAGCACGGTTCTCGCCCCCGAAAGTCTCCGAAGTCGTCATTGGAGCCAACAACTTTTTCACGGATGTAGATAGAGACGCGAGAACACTTAAACGAAGCCCCGTGACCTCTCTGACCTTCAAAATGAGGTCAAGGTCAAAGGTCAAGATCACACTTTCACCCCATGGGTTTTTGAGATTTGACCTTGAAAGTGGGTCAAGGTCAAAGGTCAAAGTCACGCATCCAGGGGCCAGTCTCCACGAGTAAGGCCAACCCACCCATCGCGCCTGTCGTCCCCAACGAAGAAATCCCCCACCCTTCAAGTGATCTGTCTGTGATCAGCTGTTTCAATACACTATTTTGACCGGTCTCATGCCCAACAACAGGATTCTAGCTAATCTGACCTACACCTACACATCTGACCTACATCCATTTCTATCATTTCTTGACTTCCTTGTAAATCAAACATTAATTGCATTTGCATTCAAGAAAAGACATCAATATGTCTGCCAGCTAGTGCATCAAAATAAAGACTAACTTGTTTTTTTATGATAAATGATGATGTAACTTTACTTGACAGTTGAACTCATTGACATTCCATCCCCACTGTCATTGTAAACAAATAAACACTTACCTGCAGGATCAGATGGGATGCAGTACTCCTATTCTCCGTTCAGATATCCTACATGCACTCAGACACTTTCTAATTCACCGGCCGCCATTTTGGTTGTTTGTTGTCAAAGCCTATAAATCCGTATATGCATGCCTCCTTGGGTGAAATGACTGAAAGACATTGTCTCCGTGAATTAGAACACATAGGATGAGCAATTACAAACTGTATATTCAATTCCACAATCCACAACACACACGGTAAAATCCAGTGCATCTTCACAACATCTGACAACATGAGGCTTGTAGACTCCCAGCATGCACCAGCAGTTACTACAATCTAGGAAAATGGCACATCCGGTTTCTTTGCACCTTCAAATATCCTATCTAACAGGTCCAAAGTCACCCCAAACACCTGCACAAGTCCCATTACACTTTTACCTGATATGTGCATATGTGCTGGCTACCCAACACCCACACCCCCTTTCTCCCTCAAATTTGACGGGTACTTAATGCGAAACCAAGCATTGAACACACTTCAACACTCCAATTTAGGCGGCAAATTTGAATTTCTTTTCTAGCCAAATTAATTTGTTTTGGCCTCATTTGACCTACTGAAGAATGGATCAAGATCAAAGGTCAAGAAACAAATCCAGAAAAGGTGGAAAGACCTCTAATTGTTCGCGAACAATTAGGATTACTAGTTATTATTGTTATTTTTCTTACCGATTTTGTGCACGCGATTTCTCTAAAACGGGTTGATAGATTTTCATGAAACTTTCAGGAAAGATGTAAAATAGGATTGTCTAGAGTGGTCTTTTTTTGGTTTTGCTAAAATCACTTCCGGTCGCAAGTTACGGCTGTATTTCCGTTTTTCAAATGACATTTTGTCCGGGCGTTTTCTCATAAACGGTTAAAGATTGAGTCTTCAAACTTTTAGGGATGATAGATGGTGACTTGTAGCTCTGTAATAAGGTTTATCATTGCCATCCGTCACTTCCGTCCGTCACCGGAAGTGAATAAAAGAAACGTCAAATTTCAAAATTATGCTTTTGAAATAAAACTTGCACAGATTAATTCGGTCTCTTTCGGTGTTTCAAAAAATGTTACACTTACCGGAAGTTTAACCAATAACTTCCGGTTTTTAGAGAAAAACTTCGAAAAATTGATATTTCTTTGTCTTCGCATATCTCGCTTATCTATCAACTTTTTACTACGATATTTACAGATATTTTTGACATTATCCAACTCTGAAAGACTCTTTAATCCTTTTTCAAAATTCACTTCCGGTCGCAAGTTTCGGCCGAATTTCCGTTTTTCAAATGACATTTTGTCCGGGCGTTTTCTCATAAACGGTTAAAGATTGAGTCTTCAAACTTTTAGGGATGATAGATGGTGACTTGTAGCTCTGTAATAAAGGTTTATCATTATTATCCGTCACTTGCGGTCGTTATCGGAAGTGAACAAAAGAAACGCCAAATTTCAAAATTATGCTTTTGAAACAAAACTTGCATAGATTAATTAGGTCTCTTGTGGAGTTTCAGAAAATTTTAGTCTTACCGGAAGTTTAACCAGCAACTTCCGGTTTTTAGAGAGAAACTTCGGGAAAATGGTTTTTCTTTGCTATCATATCTCTCGCTTATAAAGCAAGTGTTTTTGTGATTTTCAAATATATAATTGACATTATCCATCTTCAGAGTATAGTGAATTATTGTTGTTTTTTTCAAAATTCACTTCCGTTCGATAAATATATACGATTTCCGGGTTTTTTTCTCCAAGTGTTTTCTCATAAATACTCAAAGATTGAGTCTTGAAGCTTTCAGGAAAGTTAGATAGTGACTTGTAGATGTGACATACGTGTTTCAACTTTTTTGCTGTCACTTCCGTCATCCGTCGGAAGTACTATAAAAATATGTAATATTTCATTTTTTAAATTCTAATCCTCATAAAATTATTTAATAGAGTGTAAAAAGTCATATCATTTCCACCGGAAGTTGGTTGTTTGAAACCGGAAGTTGGTTGTTCGAAACCGGAAGTTGTCCAAAAACTCAGTATTTTTTATGGAAATTTTTAGTGTGGGTTCCTACGTGGTTCAATTGGCATTTTTAGTCGTTTTATGGACTACTGAGATACTTGAAAGTGAATGAAATAAAACCGAAATTGTTTACAATTGATAAATCACGTCTTACATGTATGTGTTTATTTCTTTCATGTATAGTCGTTCTTCACTAATTCACAAATTGAATTCTTCCAGTCAAGGTCCTATCTCGTCAGAAATTGGACGGAAGACCTATTCGTTGCTCGCAACGAGATCATTTCTAGTTATTATTCTTTTTCTCCGGTACTTTTTTGTCCGGTAGTGTTCTCAGAAACTACAAAAGGGATCGATATGAAACTTTCCAGGATGATAGTATAACGTTTGTAGATGTGCATGGTGATAGTCATTTTGTCTGCACATGCATGCACACGCGCGCACGTGCACTGCAATTTTGGTACAAAAATTGGAAAATCAGAATATTAAGGGGATCGATATGAAACATAAATAGGACGGTAGTATATCATTTGTAGATATGAAAAATGATAGTAATTTTGTCTGCACGCGCACGCATGCGCGTGAACATGCATTACAAAATTTGTACACTAACTTTGGAATTAGTCTAACTTTTTTGTTGTTCATTGAAATGGCTTGATATTCATATCATAGGTAGATATTGAGACCCTTAACTGATTTGCATGGTCAAAATTACCAATTTGCACGCGCATGCACGTGCGCTTCATTTTGATTGGATAATACTAAAACGTTTGTAACTATCTTATTTATGAAGCGAATGAGATGTTATTCACAGCATACGTAGACAATATGTGTATCTATATATTGGCTTAACAAAAAATACCAACACACACGCGCATGCGCGTGCTACGTTTTTCAAATGTTCGATTTTTAAAGGACGATAACGTTTTTGTTTTTCATCAAATTCTATTGATATTAAGGGTTTTAGATGTGTCTTGGTACTCCTTACAAATTGCTGTGATTAGAATTACTGCTTAGCACATGCATGCACGTGTGCTGAATTCTGATTGGACGATTTTAAAATCGCTATAACTTCCTTATATTTGGTGGAAACGTTATGAAATTCACACTGTGGGTATATGATACACATCCCTGTTGAACGACATCAACAAAAATTCGGAATCATACACACGTGCAACGCTTTCTTTCAATTTTTGGTACTGAAATGACCATATTAAACGTACTACATGTAATTAAAGGCTAAAATGAAATGATTTTTTCCTATAGATTCACAAGGACATCACATTTTATTTGGGGGAGGTTTGGGGAACATATGTAACGGTCCCCGTTACAATTAGAACTAGTTATTATTAAGGTCTTCCGTTTCCAACGGAAGACCTTCTAGTGATTTTACTGTTTATTATTAAGGTCTTCCGTTACCACCGGAAGACCTTCTAGTGATTGTACTGTTTATTATTATGTCTCCGAACAGAAAGTGTCGGAGACATATTGATTTTGCTCCGTTTCTTATTATTCTTCTGATTATTATTATTATGTCTCCGAACACAAAGTGTCGGAGACATATTGTTTTTGCTCCGTTTCTTATTATTCTTATTATGTCTCCGAACACAAAGTGTCGGAGACATATTGTTTTTGATCCGTTTCTTCTTATTCTTATTATTCTTTTCTTCTTATTTTTCCTCTTCTTTAGTGAGAAATTTGTCCGACCGATTTTGTAAAAGTGCTTCGACAGATCCACTTCAAACTTTGTGAGCTGATAGGGGGTCACTAGGAGGGGTGCATTCAACTTTTCAAATTTTCAAAATGGCCGCCGTTTCAAGATGGCGGCCAAAAAACGTCAAAAACTCAAGGTTGTCGGATTTCAACCAAATTCAATTTTTAGGGTAATATGGTCACCCTGAGTCCATTTCCACCATCAAATTTTTTTTTTGAGCCGCCATTTTCAAAATGGCCGCCATATACCGAAATATTTCAAAGTGTTAAAATCTCTACAATATTTGGGTTCTGGGGTAAATGGAGGGTCCACAATTCATTTCTAGCATCAGTATTTCCTTCCAATAAATTTTCAAATGTTTCAAAATGGCCGCCATTGAAGAAAATGGCGGCCAAAAATCAAGTACGTCGGATTTCAACCAAATTCAGTTTTTAGGGTTTTTTGAAAATCCTGAGTGCATATCTGAAATCAAAAAGCATTTCTGACATGGGGAGGTGTTCGGAAACATTTGTGTTGGCATCCCAACACAGTTATAGCTCGTTATTATTATTATTATTTTCTTCTTATTTTTCCTCTTCTTTAGTGAGAAATTTGTCCGCGCGATTTTATGAACATGCTTCGACTGATCCACTTCAAACTTTGTGAGCTGATAGGGGGTCATTAGGAGGGGTGTATTCAACTTTTCAAATTTTCAAAATGGCCGCCGTTTCAAGATGGCGGCCAAAAAACGTCAAAAACTCAAGGTTGTCGGATTTCAACCAAATTCTATTTTAGGGTAATTTGGTGACCCCGAGTCCATTTCCACCATCAAATTTTTTTTTTGAGCCGCCATTTTCAAAATGGCCGCCATATACCCAAATATTTGAAAATGTTAAAATCTCTACATCATTTGGGTTTTGGGGTAAATTGAAGGTCCACAATTCATTTCTAGCTTCAGTATTTCCTTCCAATCAATTTTGAAATGTTTCAAAATGGCCGCCATTGACGAAAATGGCGGCCAAAAATCATGTCCGTCGGATTTCAACCAAATTTAGTTTCTAGGTTGTTTTTTTTTTTATCCTGAGTGCATATCTGGCATCAAAAACCATTTCTGACATGGGGAGGTGTTCGGAGACATTTGTGTTTGTATCCAAACACAGTTATAGCTCGTTCTTATTATTATTTTCTTCTTATTTTTCCTCTTCTTTAGTGAGAAATTTGTCCGCTCAATTTTATGAACATGCTTCGACTGATTCACTTCAAACTTTGTGAGCTAATAGAGGGTCATTAGGAGGGGTGCAATCAACTTTTCAAATTTTCAAAATGGCCGCCGTTTCAAGATGGCGGCCAAAAAACGTCAAAAAATCAAGGTTGTCGAATTTCAACCAAATTCTATTTCTAGGGTAATTTAGTGACCCCAAGTCCATTTCCACCATCAAAAAAAAAATTTTGAGCCGCCATTTTCAAAATGGCCGCCATATACCGAAATATTTCAAAGTGTTAAAATCTGTACAACATTTGGGTTCTGAGGTAAATTAAGGGTCCACAATTCATTTCTAGCATCAGTATTTCTCTTCAATCAATTTTCAAATGTTTCAAAATGGCCGCCATTGAAGAAAATGGCGGCCAAAAATCAAGTGCGTCGGATTTCAACCAAATTTAGGTTCTAGGGTTTTTGGAGAATCCTGAGTGGATATCTGGCATCAGAAACCATTTCTGACATGGGGAGGTGTTCGGAGACATTTGTGTTGGCATCCCAACACAGTTATAGCTCGTTATTATTATTTTTTTCCCCCTTTCATCTCCGAGACCGTTGGATGGATTTTCCTGAAACTTTCAGAAATTATAGACAACGATGGTACCTCGAGGCATTTTTTTTCATTTTTTCAAAATTCACTTCCGGTCGCAAGAAATGTCCAATTTTCGTCTTTTTACAAGATATCTTGTCCAGCGTTTTTCTCAGAAACGGTAAAAGATAGAGTCACCAAATTTTCAGAGTTAATAGATCTCACTTTTTAGGCGTGCACTAGGGGGTTGAGAATGTCGGCCGTCACTTCCGGTCGTCACCGGAAGTGATTAAAAGAATAATGAATTTCAAACTTTTTTCTTTCAAATTGAAACCTATTTCGGTTTACTATATCTCGTTTTAATTCTTAAAAAATGTTGACCCCACCGGAAGTTGAATCTTCAACTTCCGGTTATATCAAAGAAAGACTATTCATTCTCTCATTTTTCAGTGCCATAAATCTCGGTCATAAAACAAGTTAATGACTTGAATTTTACATATGTTATAGACACTATAAATGTCTAGAGTAATTTAAATATTTTTGTAAAATTCACTTCCGGTCGTGATATATATGGTGGACATATTCAAACCTTGGTTTTTCAGTTTCTCAATAATGAATATAGATAGACACTTGAAAGTTGTAGAGTTGATCAACTAACATTAGTCCATTGTACTCATACATTCAATTTTTTTGTCCGTCACTTCCGGTCTATACCGGAAGTATTTGAAAAAATGTCGATTTTCCGATTTTGTTCGAGTGATTTCTCAGAGATGGCTGAAACTTTCAGGAATAATGTCTTCTGAAATGACCTTGCTATAATTATTTTTGTTTTTACAAAATTCACTTCGGGTCGGAAAATATGGCCGATATTCTGTTTCTCAAAAGGAATTTTGCCCAGAATTTTTCTTGGAAAAGGTAAAATATAGGTTCATCAAATATTCAGGGATGATCATTCCCCGTTTGTAAGCGTGCGGTAGGTGGTTGAACATGTCGACCGTCACTTCCTGTCGTCACCGGAAGTGATGGAAAGAATCGCAAATTTCAAACTTTTTCCTTGAAATTGAAACCTATACTAGTTTATTAACTCTCTTTCAAAGTGTCAAAAGAATATTGACTCTGTCGGTAGTCAAAACAACTACTTCTGGTTTCTTGATAAAATACCTTTTTACTTTTCGTCTCTTTGTCCCCACAAATCTCGCTTATATTTGAAGTCTTTCATATGATTTTCACATGTCTTAATAAAAGTATCAACTTCTAAAGTTCTGATCATTTTGTTTTTCAAAATTGACTTCCGGTCGGTAGTAACCTACTACTTTTTCTTTCTTTAGTCTACTTCTTATTGTTGAGAACTCTTTCAGATAGAGACGTGAAATTTTCAGGGAATATAGACAGTAAAGAGTCGCTGTTATTTATAGGAAAACGCATCTGAATAGTACTTCCGGTTGTCACCGGAAGTTACGAGAATGGAGTAAAAAAATTCGATAATACATTTCTCATTCATTGTTAAGGCACATTTTCTGATACATTTAAATGGTTTTCGTAGGAATAGAAAGCCCTTTACCGGAAGTGGTCTAACGGAAGACCTACTCATTACTAGTAATGAGTGTCTAGTTAAGGTCTTCCGTCTCCTGCGGAAGAACTTACTATTATTGTTCGCGTTCTTCTTCTTCATTATTATTATTATTTTCCTTGGTAGTACACGCGTTTTTCTCAGCCATTTCTCGATCGATTATCACGAAATTTTCAGGAAAGATGTCTTTTGGTGACGAGACTTTGCTTGCAAAATTTCGTGCTTGACATCACTTCCGGTCAGGAGTTATCTTTCTTTTAGTGACTTTTTGAAGGGCCTTGTTGTCCACACATCTCCTCCGTCAGTTTTGAAGCTAGAATCTTGAAATTTCTACACAAGATAGAGTAAACATTGTAGAAGATTTGTGGGGGATTCGATTTTACCGGAGGCGATTTGCCTAAACGCTCGCCTGGACCTGAAAAAATGGATGCCAAAAATTTTCGCCCATTTCGGCGATTTTTGACCTTTGATCTCCAATATCTTTTTTCTTGCAAATATTTTGTTAAGACATGTAGAACAAAAGTTGTGCACATTTACGAGATCTTTTCGAAAATATCAAGATTTAGGGGCTAGCCCCTTAAATGAGGGATCTAGAAGGGCTCAAAGTCTAGATCAAATATCTCAAAAATCGTTAATATTTTGGTATAAGTCAAAGAACAAAAAATGGTCATCTCAACAATCCAAATCTATTCATATAAAAATTTAGGTCATATGTTACGTAATAAGGGATTTTAAGGGCCAAAACCATAAATTTTTTACCCCTTGTATCTCGAAAACGACAAATATTTTGAAAAGCAATAAAGAACAAAAGTTGTTCAGAATGATGATCTGAACAATATGCATATTTCGTTTTTACCCTATGTGGCCCCGTTAGGGAGCTACAGTTTGGCCCCTAAAAATTACTTCTAGAAATAACTCGAGAACGGTAAAGAATTTCTAAATACTTGTTGAAAAAAAAATGTTTGAAATGTCATGACCTTTCTTACGATATCAAGCAAAAGGGGCTGACCCTTTAAATTAGGGGCCCAGAAGGGTCCAAAGGTTTATGAGAATATCTCAGAAACTATTAATATTTTGTAATAAGTCATTGAAGCGGAAATGTTCATCTAAACGAGCTTGTTCTTATCAAATCAAAAAGTAGGTCATATGTTACGTAATAAGGGATTTTAAGGGCCAAAATCATAAATAATGGACGCCTCATATCTTGAAAACGACAAATATTTTGAAAAGCATTATTCAACAAAAGTTGTTCAGAATGATAATCTAAACAATATGTACATTTCGTTTTTTCCCAATGTGGCCCCGTTAGGGAGCTACAGTTTGGCCCCTAAATATTTCTTGTAGAGATAACTCGAGAACGGTAAAGAATTTCTAAATACTTGTTGAGCAAAAAATGTTTAAAATGACAAGGCCTTTCTTACGATATCAAGCAAAACGGGCTGGCCCTTTAAATTAGGGGTTCAGAAGGGTCCAAATGTTTTGGAGAATATCTCAGAAACTATTAATATTTTATAATAAGTTGTAGAAGCGGAAATGTTCATCTCAACGAGCTTGATCTTATCAAATCAAAAAGTAGGTCATATGTTACGTAATTAGAGATTTTAAGGGCCAAAATCGTAAATATTTGACGCCTCATATCTTTATAACGACATATTTTTTGAAAAGCATTATTGAACAAAAGTTGTTCAATGTGTCATAACCTATCGATCAATATCCAAAAATGGGTCTGTGGGCCTCATGTCTCGCCTGTAGAGTCGATTTTTGTCGATGTCAGTCGATTTCAAAAACTTGTAACTGGTAAATATTTTGTAAGGACATATTGAACAAAAGTTGTTCAGTTTATCGAGATCTATCGATTGATATCAAGAAATAGGCCTATGGTCCTAATGGCTCGCCTGTAGAGTCAATTTTTTGTCGATATCGGTCGATCTCAATAACTTTTTACAGGTAAATATTTTGTAAAGACATATAGAACTAAAGTTGTTGAGTCTATAGAGGGCTAACAAATGACATCAAGAAATAGGCCCGCGGGCCTTATGGCTCGCCTGGAGAGTCGAATTTCAAACGAATTTCACCGCAACTTTGCTTCAGAAGCTTATGATATGAAAAATTGATTATATCTAAAGTGTCTTAAAGTCGGAAACTAAATTGGGACTCATTTGTCTTTTCTTTTCTTTTTTTAACTCCGAGTGCATCAACAAATCGGACGGAAGACCTACTCGTTGCTCGCAACGAGATCGTGTCTAGTTATTATTATTATTCTTTCTTTCTTCTTGGGACTTTTTTTGTCCACGAGTGTTCTCAGAAACTCCTCAAGGGATCAATATGAAACCTTTTTAGGATGATAGTATAGCATATGTAGATGTGCAGAACGAATGTCATTTTGTCTGAAAATGGATGCATGTGCATTAGATTTTTTGTTTACAAACTTTGGAATCAGTCTAACTTTTTTATTTTTCAATGAAATCGTTTGCTATTTATATTGTAGGTATAACTTGGGACCCTTAACTGTTTGGCATCGTCAAAATTTCAATTCTGCACGCGCATGCACGTGTGCTTCAAGTTGATTGGATAATACAAAACCGTTTATAACATTCATGCCAATTAAGGAAATTTAATGATATTTACAGGATAGGTAGACATGCCAAATATCTACAGATCGATGTAATAAAAATTGCAAACGCGCATGCGCACGCACGTGCATTGTCTTTTGAAGGTTCAATTCTTTCAATGACCATAACTTTTTTGTTTTTTGTCAAAATCTTTTCAAACTTGTATTGGTCTATAACATTTTGAGATTGCAATGAATAGGTTTGAAAATGAGGTTGCAGGTATGTTTTGGGCCTGTGAATATATTAATAGTCTCAAAATCACTTCCCTTCACGCGCATGCACGTGCGCTTAATTCTGATTGGACGATTTTGAAATCCCAATAACTTTCTTAAGAGTGAAGCGATCGATACCAAATTCATATAGTAAGTATATTGTTCAAATGTCTATTGAATAGCATCAACAAAATTGTTGTGTGGTACTCACGCGCACGTGTATGCACGTGCATTGATCTCGGTCTTTGTAGTTTTGAGTTGTTGTTAATTTCTCGATTTTCATTGGACTGTTGTGAAACTTCTCTTGTACTCATATGGTAAGACTTCTAATGTATCGAGATGGTCAAATTACTTATCAGCACGTGCATGCACGTACGTGCACAAAATTCTCAGATCTTTATAACTGATTTGAACTAGTATGAAATGGACTGAATGTTATAAGATAGTTATATATTCACATGCTAGACAGTTTGCAATGGTCAAAACAACTTGTACTGAAATAAATGTCACCACTTACTAAATGGGGGAACGTTTGGGGAACATCTGTAACGGTCCCCGTTACAATAAGTACTAGTTATGTTCCCCAAACAAAGTTTGGGAACATATTGGTTTTACTCTGTTTCTTATTATTATGTTCCCCAAACAAAGTTTGGGAACATATTGGTTTTACTCTGTTTCTTCTTCTTATTATTATTATTCTTTCTTTATTCTTGTCACCCTTTTTTGTCCACGAGTGTTCTCAGAAACTACTGAAGGGATCAAGATGAAACCTTTTTAGGATGATAGAATACTCTATGTAGATGTGCGGAACGAACGTCATTTTGTCTGAAAATGCATGCATGTGCATGCACGTGCATTGGATTTTTTGTTTACAAACTTTGGAATGTGTCTAACGTTTTTATTTTTCAATGAAATCGTTTGATATTTATATTGCAGGTATAACTTGAGACCCTTAACCGTTTGGCATCGTCAAAATTTCAATTCTGCACGCGCATGCACGTGTGCTTCAATTTGATTGGATAAGACAAAACCGTTTATAACTTTCAGGTAAATTAAGACAATTTAATGATATTTGCAGGATGTGTAAAAATTATAAATATCTACAAATCTATGTTATAAAATTTGAAAACGCGCATGCGCACGCACGTGCATTGACATTTGAATATTCAATTCTTTCAATGACCATAACTTTTTTGTTTTTTGTCAAAATCTTTTCAAACTTGTATTGTATATGTATCTTGATATTCTTAACAAATGAAAACAGTCATAATAACTATCCGGCACGTGCATGCACGTGTGCTTAATTCTGATTGGACGATTTTCAAATCGCCATAACTTTCTTATAAATGATGGAAACAATATGAAATTCATACTGTAAGTGTATCTATCAAATGTCTATTGAATGACATCAACATTGATGCTGAGTCATACTCACGTGCCCGTGTATGCACGTGCATATCTTTTCTTTCATTTTTCGGGTACTAAAATGGTCATAACTATTGAATTAAAAACTGAAATGAATTCAAATTTACCCTGAGGATCTATGATATGAATGTCTATGAAATGGTGTCAACAAATTTTCCATTATCAAAATTGCGTGCGCGTGAATGCGCGTGCATTGTAATTTTTGACGTCTAAATTTAATTATTGGACTATAACATTTTGAGATTGCAATGAATAGGTTTGAAAATTAGGTTGCAGGTATGTTTCGGGCCTCTCAATTTATTAATAGTCTCAAAATAACTTCCCTGCACGCGCATGCACGTTCGCTTAATTCTGATTGGACGATTTTGAAATCCCAATAACTTTCTTATGAGTGAAGCAATCGATACCAAATTCATATAGTAAGTATATTGTTCAAATGTCTATTGAATAGCATCAACAAAATTGCTGTGTGGTAGTATTCTCAGGAACTACAAAAGGAATCGATATGAAACTTTCCAGGATGATAGTATAGCGTTTGTAGATGTGCATAGTGAAAGTCATTTTATTTGCACGTGCATGCACGCGCGCGCACGTGCATTGCAATTTTGGTTCAAAAAATGGAAAATCAGAATATTGAAGGAAGCGATATAAAACCTAAATAGGATGATAGTATATCATTTGTACATATGAAAAATAATAGTTATTTTGCCAGCACGCGCACGTATGCGCGTGCACGCGCATTACAAAATTTGTACGCTAACTTTGGAATCAGTCTAACTTTTTTGTTGTTCATTGAAATGGCTTGAAATTCATATCATAGGTAGATATTGAGACCCTTAACTGATTTACATGGTCAAAATTACCAATTTGCACGCGCATGCACGTGCGCTTCATTTTGATTGGATAATGCTAAAACGTTTGTAACTATCTTATTTCTGAAGCGAATGAGATGATATTCACAGCATACGTAGACAATATGTGTATCTATATGTTGGTGTAACAAAAAAAATGCCAACGCACACGCGCATGCGCGTGCAACGTTTTTTAAATATTCAATTTTTAAAGGACGATAACGTTTTTGTTTTTCATCAAATTCTATTCATATTAGGGGATTAGATGTATCTTGGTACTCCTTACAAATTGCTGTGGTTAGAATTACTGCTCAGCACGTGCATGCACGTGTGCTGATTTCTGATTGGACGATTTTAAAATCGCTATAACTTCCTTATATTTGTTGGAAACGTTATGAAATTCATACTGTGGGTATATGATACAAATGCCTGTTGAACGACATCAACAAAAATTTGGAATCATACACGCGTGCGCGTGTATGCACGTGCAACGCTTTCTTTCATTTCTTGGTACTGAAATGACCATATTGAACGTACTACATGTAATTAAAGGCTAAAATAAAATGATTTTTTCCTATAGATTCACAAGGACATCACTTTTTAATTAGGGGAGGTTTGGGGAACATCTGTAACGGTCCCCGTTACAATTAGAACTAGTTATTATTATTATGTTCCCCAAACAAAGTTTGGGAACATATTGGTTTTACTCTGTTTCTTCTTCTTCTTATTATTATTATTATTCTTTCTTTATTCTTGTCACCCTTTTTTGTCCACGAGTGTTCTCAGAAACTACTGAAGGGATCAAGACGAAACCTTTTTAGGATGATAGAATACTCTTTGTAGATGTGCGGAACGAACGTCATTTTGTCTGAAAATGCATGCATGTGCATGCACGTGCATTGGATTTTTTGTTTACAAACTTTGGAATGCGTCTAACTTTTTTGTTTTTCAATGAAATCGTTTGATATTTATATTGCAGGTATAACTTGAGACCCTTAACCGTTTGGCATCGTCAAAATTTCAATTCTGCACGCGCATGCACGTGTGCTTTAATTTGATTGGATAAAACAAAACCATTTATAACTTTCGTGTAAATTGAAACAATTTGATGATATTTACAGGATGGGTAAAGATTATAAATATCTACAAAACTAAGTTTCAAAAATTAAAATCACGCATGCGCACGCACGTGCATTGACATTTGAATATTCAATTAATTCAATGACCATAACTTTTTTGTTTTTCGTCCAAATCTTTTCAAACTTTTATTGTATATGTATCTTGATATTCTCAACAAAAGTGTACAGTCATAATTACCATCCGGCACGTGCATGCACGTGTGCTAAATTCTGATTGGACGATTTTCAAATCGCCATAACTTTCTTATAAATGATGGAAACAATATGAAATTTATACTGTGAGTATATCTATCAAATGTCTATTGAATGACATCAACATTGATGCTAAGTCATACTCACGTGCCCGTGTATGCACGTGCATAGCTTTTCTTTCATTTTTAGGGTACTAAAATGGTCATAACTATTGAATTAAAAACTGAAATAAATTCAAATTTACCCTGAGGATCTATGATATAAATGTCTGTGAAATGGTGTCAACAAATTTTCCATTATCAAAATCGCGTGCGCGTGAATGCGCGTGCAATGTAATTTTTGACGTCTAAATTCAAGTATTGGTCTATAACATTTTGAGATTGCAATGAATAGGTTTGAAAATTAGGTTGCAGGTATGTTTTGGGCCTCTCAATTTATTAATAGTCTCAAAATCACTTCCCTGCATGCGCATGCACGTGCACTTAATTCTGATTGGACGATTTTGAAATGCCAATAACTTTCTTATGAGTGAAGCAATCGATACCAAATTCATATAGTAAGTATATTGTTCAAATGTCTATTGAATAGCATCAACAAAATTGTTGTGTGGTACTCACGCGCACGTGTATGCACGTGCATTGATTTCAGTCTTTATAGTTTTGAGTTGCCGTTAATTTCTCGTTTTTCATTGAACAGTTGTGAATCTTCTCTTCTACTGAAATAGTAAGACTTCTAATGTATCGATATGTTGGAATTATTTATCTGCACGTACGTGCACGTGCACAAAACTTTCAAATCTTTATAACTGATTTGAACTAGTATGAAATGGACTGAACGTTATAAGATAGTTATATATTAACATGCTACACAGTTTGCAATGGTCAAAACAACTTGTACTGCAATAAATGTCACCACTTACTAAATGGGGGAATGTTTGGGGAACATCTGTAACGGTCCCCGTTACAATAAGTACTAGTTATGTTCCCCAAACGAAGTTTGGGAACATATTGGTTTTACTCTGTTTCTTATTATTATTATTATTATTCTTTCTTTCTTCTTGGGACTTTTTTGTCCACGAGTGTTCTCAGAAACTACTCAAGGGATCAATATGAAACCTTTTTAGGATGATAGTATAGCATATGTAGATGTGCGGAACGAATGTCATTTTGTCTGAAAATGCATGCATGTGCATGCACGTGCATTGGATTTTTTGTTTACAAACTTTGGAATCAGTCTAACTTTTTTATTTTTGAATGAAATCGTTTGCTATTTATATCGTAGGTATAACAAGGGACCCTTAAATGTTTGGCATCGTCAAAATTTCAATTCTGCACGCGCATGCACGTGTGCTTCAATTTGATTGGATAATACAAAACCGTTTATATCATTCATGCCAATCAAGGGAATTTAATGATATTTACAGGATAGGTAGACATGTCAAATATCTACAGATCTATGTAATAAAAATTGCAAACGCGCATGCGCACGCACGTGCATTGTCTTTTGAAGGTTCAATTCTTTCAATGACCCTAACTTTTTTGTTTTTTGTCCAAATCTTTTCAAACTTGTATTGTATATGTATCTTGATATTCTCAACAAAAGTGTACAGTCATAATTACCATCCGGCACGTGCATGCACGTGTGCTAAATTGTGATTGGACGATTTTCAAATCGCCATAACTTTCTTATAAATGATGGAAACAATATGAAATTTATACTGTGAGTATATCTATCAAATGTCTATTGAATGACATCAACATTGATGCTAAGTCATACTCACGTGCCCGTGTATGCACGTGCATAGCTTTTCTTTCATTTTTAGGGTACTAAAATGGTCATAACTATTGAATTAAAAACTGAAATAAATTCAAATTTACCCTGAGGATCTATGATATAAATGTCTGTGAAATGGTGTCAACAAATTTTCCATTATCAAAATCGCGTGCGCGTGAATGCGCGTGCAATGTAATTTTTGACGTCTAAATTCAAGTATTGGTCTATAACATTTTGAGATTGCAATGAATAGGTTTGAAAATTAGGTTGCAGGTATGTTTTGGGCCTCTCAATTTATTAATAGTCTCGAAATCACTTCCCTGCATGCGCATGCACGTGCACTTAATTCTGATTGGACGATTTTGAAATGCCAATAACTTTCTTATGAGTGAAGCAATCGATACCAAATTCATATAGTAAGTATATTGTTCAAATGTCTATTGAATAGCATCAACAAAATTGTTGTGTGGTACTCACGCGCACGTGTATGCACGTGCATTGATTTCAGTCTTTATAGTTTTGAGTTGCCGTTAATTTCTCGTTTTTCATTGAACAGTTGTGAATCTTCTCTTCTACTGACATAGTAAGACTTCTAATGTATCGATATGTTGGAATTATTTATCTGCACGTACGTGCACGTGCACAAAACTTTCAAATCTTTATAACTGATTTGAACTAGTATGAAATGGACTGAACGTTATAAGATAGTTATATATTAACATGCTACACAGTTTGCAATGGTCAAAACAACTTGTACTGCAATAAATGTCACCACTTACTAAATGGGGGAATGTTTGGGGAACATCTGTAACGGTCCCCGTTACAATAAGTACTAGTTATGTTCCCCAAACGAAGTTTGGGAACATATTGGTTTTACTCTGTTTCTTCTTATTATTATTATTATTCTTTCTTTCTTCTTGGGACTTTTTTGTCCACGAGTGTTCTCAGAAACTACTCAAGGGATCAATATGAAACCTTTTTAGGATGATAGTATAGCATATGTAGATGTGCGGAACGAATGTCATTTTGTCTGAAAATGCATGCATGTGCATGCACGTGCATTGGATTTTTTGTTTACAAACTTTGGAATCAGTCTAACTTTTTTATTTTTGAATGAAATCGTTTGCTATTTATATCGTAGGTATAACAAAGGACCCTTAAATGTTTGGCATCGTCAAAATTTCAATTCTGCACGCGCATGCACGTGTGCTTCAATTTGATTGGATAATACAAAACCGTTTATATCATTCATGCCAATCAAGGGAATTTAATGATATTTACAGGATAGGTAGACATGTCAAATATCTACAGATCTATGTAATAAAAATTGCAAACGCGCATGCGCACGCACGTGCATTGTCTTTTGAAGGTTCAATTCTTTCAATGACCCTAACTTTTTTGTTTTTTGTCCAAATCTTTTCAAACTTGTATTGTATATGTATCTTGATATTCTTAACAAAAGTGTACAGTCATAATTACCATCCGGCACGTGCATGCACGTGTGCTAAATTGTGATTGGACGGTTTTCAAATCGCCATAACTTTCTTATAAATGATGGAAACAATATGAAATTTATACTGTAAGTATATCTATCAAATGTCTATTGAATGACATCAACATTGATGCTGAGTCATGCTCACGTGCCCGTGTATGCACGTGCATAGCTTTTCTTTCATTTTTCGGGTACTGAAATGGTCATAACTATTGAATTAAACACTGAAATGAATTCAAATTTACCCTGAGGATCTATGATATGAATGTCTGTGAAATGGTGTAAACAAATTTTCCATTATCAAAATTGCGTACGCGTTAATGCGCGTGCATTGTAATTTTTGACGTCTAAATTCAAGTATTGGTCTATAACATTTTTAAATTGCAATGAATAGGATTGAAATTCAGGTTGCAGGTATGTTTTGGGCCTCTCAATTTATTAATAGTGTCAAAATCACTTCCCTGCACGCGCATGCACGTGCGCTTAATTCTGATTGGACAATTTTGAAATCTCACTAACTTTCTTATGAGTGAAGCAATCAATACCAAATTTATATAGTAAGTATATTGTTCAAATGTCTATTGATTAGCATCAACAAAATTGCTGTGTCGTACTCACGCGCACGTGTATGCACGTGCATTGATTTCGGTCTTTGTAGTTTTGAGTTGCCGTTAATTTCTCGTTATTCATTGAACTGTTGTGAAACTTCTCTTGTACTCATATAGTAAGACTTGTAATGTATGGAGATGGTCAAATTACTTATCAGCACGTGCATGCACGTACGTGCACGTGCAGAAAACTCTCAGATCTTTATAACTGATTTGTATTAGCATGAAATGGACTGAACGTTATAAAATAGTTATATATTAACATGCTACACAGTTTGTAATGGTCAAAACCACTTGTGCTGAAATAAATGTCACCATTTCCTAAATGGGGGAATGTTTGGGGAACATCTGTAACGGTCCCCGTTACAATAAGTACTAGTTATTATTATTATTATGTTCCCCAAACAAAGTTTGGGAACATATTGTTTTTACTCTGTTTCTTATTATTATTATTATTATTATTATTATTATTCTTTTTCTCCGGTACTTTTTTGTCCGGTAGTGTTCTCAGAAACTACAAAAGGGATCGATATGAAACTTTCCAGGATGATAGTATAGCGTTTGTAGATGTGCATAGTGATAGTCATTTTGTCTGCACGTGCATGCACGCGCGCGCACGTGCATTGCAATTTTGGTACAAAAAATGGAAAATCAGAATATTGAAGGAATCGATATAAAACCTAAAGAGGATGATAGTATATCATTTGTACATATGAAAAATAATAGTTATTTTGTCAGCACGCGCACGCATGCGCGTGCACGCGCATTACAAAATTTGTACACTAACTTTGGAATCAGTCTAACTTTTTTGTTGTTCATTGAAATGGCTTGAAATTTATATCGTAGGTAGATATTGAGACCCTTAACTGATTTGCATGGTCAAAATTACCAATTTGCACGCACATGCACGTGTGCTTCATTTTGATTGGATAATACTCAAACGTTTGTAACTATCTTATTTATGAAGCGAATGAGATGATATTCACAGCATAGGTAGACAATATGTGTATCGACATATTGGTGTAACAAAAAAATGCCAACGCACACGCGCATGCGCGTGCAACGTTTTTTAAATGTTCAATTTTTAAAGGACGACAACGTTTTTGTTTTTCTTCAAATTCTATTGATATTAGGGGTTTTGATGTATCTTGGTACTCCTTACAAATTGCTGTGGTTAGAATTACTGCTCATCACGTGCATGCACGTGTGCTGATTTCTGATTGGACGATTTTAAAATCGCTATAACTTCCTTATATTTGTTGGTAACGTTATGAAATTCATACTGTGGGTATATGATACAAATGCCTGTTGAACGACATCAACAAAAATTCGGAATCATACACGCGTGCGCGTGTATGCACGTGCAACGCTTTCTTTCATTTCTTGGTACTGAAATGACCATATTGAATGTACTACATGTAATTAAAGGCTAAAATAAAATGATTTTTTCCTATAGATTCACAAAGACATCACTTTTTAATTGGGGGAGGTTTGGGGAACATCTGTAACGGTCCCCGTTACAATTAGAACTAGTTATTCTTTCTTTATTCTTGTCACCCTTTTTTGTCCACGAGTGTTCTCAGAAACTACTCAAGGGATCAAGATGAAACCTTTTTAGGATGATAGAATACTCTTTGTAGATGTGCGGAACGAACGTCATTTTGTCTGAAAATGCATGCATGTGCATGCACGTGCATTGGAATTTTTGTTTACAAACTTTGGAATGCGTCTAACTTTTTTTATTTTTCAATGAAATCGTTTGATATTTATATTGCAGGTATAACTTGAGACCTTTAACCGTTTGGCATCGTCAAAATTTCAATTCTGCACGCGCATGCACGTGTACTTTAATTTGATTGGATAATACAAAACCGTTTATAACTTTCATGTAAATTGAGATTATTTGATGATATTTACAGGATAGGTAAAGATTAGAAATATCTACAAATCTATGTTGTAAAAATTGAAAACGCGCATGCACACGCACGTGCATTAACATTTGAATATTCAATTCTTTCAATCACCATAACTTTTTTGTTTTTTGTCAAAATCTTTTCAAACTTGTATTGTATATGTATCTTGATATTCTTAACAAACGTAAACAGTCCTAATAACTATCCGGCACGTGCATGCACGTGTGCTAAATTGTGATTGGACGATTTTCAAATCGCCATAACTTTCTTATAAATGATGGAAACAATATGAAATTGATACTATAAGTATATCTATCAAATGTCTATTGAATGACATCAACATTGATGCTGAATCATACTCACGTGCCCATGTATGCACGTGCATATCTTTTCTTTCATTTTTCGGGTACTAAAATGGTCATAACTATTGAATTAAAAACTGAAATGAATTCAAATTTACCCTGAGGATCCATGATATGAATGTCTATGAAATAGTGTCAACAAATTTTCCATTATCAAAATCACGTGCGCGTGAATACGCGTGCATTGTAATTTTTGACGTCTAAATTTAAGTATTGGTCTATAACATTTTGAGATTGCAATGAATAGGTTTGAAAATTAGGTTGCAGGTATGTTTTGAGCCTCTCAATTTATTTATAGTCTCAAAATCACTTCCCTGCACGCGCATGCACGTGCGATTAATTCTGATTGGACGATTTTGAAATCCCAATAACTTTCTTATGAGTGAAGCAATCGATACCAAATTCATATAGTAAGTATATTGTTCAAATGTCTATTGAATAGCATCAACAAAATTGGTGTGTGGTACTCACGCGCACGTGTATGCACGTGCATTGATTTCGGTTTTTGTAGTTTTGAGTTGCCGTTAATTTCTCGTTTTTCATTGAACAGTTGTGAAACTTCTCTTGTACTCATATAGTAAGATTTCTAATGTATCGAGATGGTCGAATTATTTATATGCACGTGCATGCACGTACGTGCACGTGCACTAAACTCTCAGATTTTTATAACTGATTTGTATTAGCATGAAATGGACTGAACGTTATAAAAGAGTTCTATATTCACATGTTTCACAGTTTGCAATGGTCAAAACCACTTGTACTGAAATAAATGACACCACTTGCTAAATGGGGGAATGTTTGGGGAACATCTGTAACGGTCCCCGTTACAATAAGTACTAGTTATTATTATTATTATTCTTTCTTTCTTCTTGGGACTTTTTTGTCCACGAGTGTTCTCAGAAACTACTCAAGGCATCAATATCAAACCTTTTTAGGATGATAGTATAGCATATGTAGATTTGCGGAACGAACGTCATTTTGTCTGAAAATGCATGCATGTGCATGCACGTGCATTTGATTTTTTGTTTACAAACTTTGGAATGCGTCTAACTTTTTTATTTTTCAATGAAATCGTTTGATATTTATATTGCAGGTATAACTTGAGACCCTTAACCGTTTGGCATCGTCAAAATTTCAATTCTGCACGCGCATGCACGTGTACTTTAATTTGATTGGATAATACAAAACCGTTTATAACTTTCATGTAAATTAAGATTATTTGATGATATTTACAGGATAGGTAAAGATTAGAAATATCTACAAATCTATGTTGTAAAAATTGAAAACGCGCATGCACACGCACGTGCATTAACATTTGAATATTCAATTCTTTCAATCACCATAACTTTTTTGTTTTTTGTCAAAATCTTTTCAAACTTGTATTGTATATGTATCTTGATATTCTTAACAAACGTAAACAGTCCTAATAACTATCCGGCACGTGCATGCACGTGTGCTAAATTGTGATTGGACGATTTTCAAATCGCCATAACTTTCTTATAAATGATGGAAACAATATGAAATTTATACTGTAAGTATATCTATCAAATGTCTATTGAATGACATCAACATTGATGCTGAATCATACTCATGTGCCCATGTATGCACGTGCATATCTTTTCTTTCATTTTTCGGGTACTAAAATGGTCATAACTATTGAATTAAAAACTGAAATGAATTCAAATTTACCCTGAGGATCCATGATATGAATGTCTATGAAATAGTGTCAACAAATTTTCCATTATCAAAATCACGTGCGCGTGAATACGCGTGCATTGTAATTTTTGACGTCTAAATTTAAGTATTGGTCTATAACATTTTGAGATTGCAATGAATAGGTTTGAAAATTAGGTTGCAGGTATGTTTTGAGCCTCTCAATTTATTTATAGTCTCAAAATCACTTCCCTGCACGCGCATGCACGTGCGATTAATTCTGATTGGACGATTTTGAAATCCCAATAACTTTCTTATGAGTGAAGCAATCGATACCAAATTCATATAGTAAGTATATTGTTCAAATGTCTATTGAATAGCATCAACAAAATTGGTTCTAATGTATCGAGATGGTCGAATTATTTATATGCACGTGCATGCACGTAGGTGCACGTGCACTAAACTCTCAGATTTTTATAACTGATTTGTATTAGCATGAAATGGACTGAACGTTATAAAAGAGTTCTATATTCACATGTTTCACAGTTTGCAATGGTCAAAACCACTTGTACTGAAATAAATGACACCACTTGCTACATGGGGGAATGTTTGGGGAACATCTGTAACGGTCCCCGTTACAATAAGTACTAGTTGTGTTCCCCAAACAAAGTTTGGGAACATATTGTTTTTACTCTGTTTCTTCTTCTTATTATTATTATAATTATTATTCTTTTTCTCCGGAACTTTTTTGTCCGGTAGTGTTCTCAGAAACTACAAAAGGGATCGATATGAAACTTTCCAGGATGATAGTATAGCGTTTGTAGATGTGCATAGTGATAGTCATTTTGTCTGCACGTGCATGCACGCGCGCGCACGTGCATTGCAATTTTGGTACAAAAAATGGAAAATTAGAATATTGAAGGAATCGATATAAAACCTAAATAGGATGATAGTATATCATTTGTACATATGAAAAATAATAGTTATTTTGTCAGCACGCGCACGTATGCGCGTGCACGCGCATTACAAAATTTGTACACTAACTTTGGAATCAGTCTAACTTTTTTGTTGTTCATTGAAATGGCTTGAAATTCATATCGTAGGTAGATATTGAGACTCTTAACTGATTTGCATGGTCAAAATTACCAATTTGCACGCACATGCACGTGCGCTTCATTTTGATTGGATAATACTCAAACGTTTGTAACTATCTTATTTATGAAGCGAATGAGATGATATTCACAGCATAGGTAGACAATATGTGTATCGACATATTGGTGTAACAAAAAAATGCCAACGCACACGCGCATGCGCGTGCAACGTTTTTTAAATGTTCAATTTTTAAAGGACGACAACGTTTTTGTTTTTCTTCAAATTCTATTGATATTAGGGGTTTTGATGTGTCTTGGTACTCCTTACAAATTGCTGTGGTTAGAATTACTGCTCATCAGGTGCATGCACGTGTGCTGATTTCTGATTGGACGGTTTTAAAATCGCTATAACTTCCTTATATTTGGTGGAAACGTTATGAAATTCATACTGTGGGTATATGATACAAATGCCTGTTGAACGACATCAACAAAAATTCGGAATCATACACGCGTGCGCGTGTATGCACGTGCAACGCTTTCTTTCATTTCTTGGTACTGAAATGACCATATTGAACGTACTACATGTAATTAAAGGCTAAAATAAAATGATTTTTTCCTATAGATTCACAAGGACATCACTTTTTAATTGGGGGAGGTTTGGGGAACATCTGTAACGGTCTCCGTTACAATTAGAACTAGTTATTATGTTCCCCAAACAAAGTTTGGGAACATATTGGTTTTACTCGGTTTCTTATTATTATTATTATTATTATTATTCTTTCTTTCTTCTTGGGACTTTTTTGTCCACGAGTGTTCTCAGAAACTACTCAAGGGATCAATATGAAACCTTTTTAGGATGATAGTATAGCATATGTAGATGTGCGGAACGAATGTCATTTTGTCTGAAAATGCATGCATGTGCATGCAAGTGCATTGGAGTTTTTGTTTACAAACTTTGGAATGCGTCTAAGTTTTTTATTTTTGAATGAAATCGTTTCCTATTTATATCGTAGGTATAACATGGGACCCTTAACTGTTTGGCATCGTCAAAATTTCAATTCTGCACGCGCATGCACGTGTGCTTCAATTTGATTGGATAATACAAAACCGTTTATAACATTCATGCCAATCAAGGAAATTTAATGATATTTACAGGATAGGTAGACATGTCAAATATCTACAGATCTATGTAATAAAAATTGCAAACGCGCATGCGCACGCACGTGCATTGTCTTTTGAAGGTTCAATTCTTTCAATGACCCTAACTTTTTTGTTTTTTGTCAAAATCTTTTCAAACTTGTATTGTATATGTATCTTGATATTCTTAACAAAAGTTTATAGTCATAATTACCATCCGGCACGTGCATGCACGTGTGCTAAATTGTGATTGGACGATTTTCAAATCGCCATAACTTTCTTATAAATGATGGAAACAATATGAAATTTATACTGTAAGTATATCTATCAAATGTCTATTGAATGACATCAACATTGATGCTGAGTCATACTCACGTGCCCGTGTATGCACGTGCATAGCTTTTCTTTCATTTTTCGGGTACTAAAATGGTCATAACTATTGAATTAAAAACTGAAATGAATTCAAATTTACCCTGACGATCTATGATATGAATGTCTGTGAAATGGTGTCAACAAATTTTCCATTATGAAAATAGCGTGCGCGTGAATGCGCGTGCATTGTAATTTTTGATGTCTAAATTTGAGTATTGGTCTATAACATTTTGAGATTGCAATGAATAGGTTTGAAAATTAGGTTGCGGGTATGTTTTAGGCCTGTCAATTTATTAATTGTCTCAAAATCACTTCCCTGCACGCGCATGCACGTGCGATTAATTCTGATTGGACGATTTTGAAATCCCAATAACTTTCTTAAGAGTGAAGCGATCGATACCAAATTCAAATAGTAAGTATATTGTTCAAATGTCTATTGAATAGCATCAACAAAATTGTTGTGTGGTACTCATGCGGAGGTGTATGCACGTGCATTGATTTCGGTCTTTGTAGTTTTGAGTTGCCGTTAATTTCTCGTTTTTCATTGAACAGTTGTGAAACTTCTCTTGTACTCATATAGTAAGACTTCTAATCTATCGAGATGGTCGAATTATGTATATGCACGTGCATGCACGTACGTACACGTGCACAAAACTCTCAGATCTTTATAACTGATTTGAACTAGTATGAAATGGACTGAACGTTATAAGATAGTTATATATTCACATGTTTCACTTTTTGCAATGGTCAAAACCACTTGTACTGAAATAAATGACACCACTTGCTAAATGGGGGGATGTTTGGGGAACATCTGTAACGGTCCCCGTTACAATAAGTACTAGTTATTATTAAGGTCTTCCGTCTCCTGCGGAAGACCTTACTATTATTGTTCGCGTTCTTCTTCTTCATTATTATTATTATTATTTTCCTTGGTAGTACACACGTTTTTCTCAGCCATTTCTCGATCGATTTTCACGAAATTTTCAGGAAAGATGTCTTTTGGTGACGAGACTTTGCTTGCAAAATTTCGTGCTTGACGTCACTTCCGGTCAGGAGTTATCTCTCTTTTAGTGACTTTTTGAATGGCCTTGTTGTCCACACATCTCCTCCGTTAGTTTTGAAGCTAGAGTCTTGAAATTTCTACACAAGATAGAGTAAACATTGTAGAAGATTTGTGGGGGATTTGATTTTACCGGAGGCGATTTGCCTAAACGCTCGCCTGGACCTTAAAAAATGGATGCCAAAATTTTTCGCCGATTTCGGCGATTTTTGACCTTTGATCTCCAATATCTTTTTTCTTGCAAATATTTTGTTAAGACATGTAGAACAAAAGTTGTGCACATTTACGAGATCTTTTCGAAAATATCAAGATTTAGGGGCTAGCCCCTTAAATTAGGAATCTAGAAGGGCTCAAAGTCTAGATCAAATATCTCAAAAATCCTTAATATTTTGGTATAAGTCAAAGAACAAAAAATGTTCATCTCAACAATCCAAATCTATTCATATAAAAATTTAGGTCATATGTTACGTAATAAGGGATTTTAAGGGCCAAAACCATAAAAAATTTTACCCCTTGTATCTCGAAAACGACAAATATTTTGAAAAGCAATAAAGAACAAAAGTTGTTCAGAATGATGATCTGAACAATATGCATATTTCGTTTTTACCCTATGTGGCCCCGTTAGGGAGCTACAGTTTGGCCCCTAAAAATTACTTCTAGAAATAACTCCAGAACGGTAAAGAATTTCTAAATACTTGTTGAACAAAAAATGTTTGAAATGTCATGACCTTTCTTACGATATCAAGCAAAAGGGGCTGACCCTTTAAATTAGGGGCCCAGAAGGGTCCAAAGGTTTATGAGAATATCTCAGAAACTATTAATATTTTGTAATAAGTCATTGAAGCGGAAATGTTCATCTAAACGAGCTTGTTCTTATCAAATCAAAAAGTAGGTCATATGTTACGTAATAAGGGATTTTAAGGGCCAAAATCATAAATAATTGACGCCTCATATCTTGAAAACGACAAATATTTTGAAAAGCATTATTCAACAAAAGTTGTTCAGAATGATAATCTAAACAATATGTACATTTCGTTTTTTCCCTATGTGGCCCCGTTAGGGAGCTACAGTTTGGCCCCTAAATATTTCTTGTAGAGATAACTCCAGAACGGTAAAGAATTTCTAAATACTTGTTGAGCAAAAAATGTTTAAAATGACAAGGCCTTTCTTACGATATCAAGCAAAACGGGCTGGCCCTTTAAATTAGGGGTTCAGAAGGGTCCAAATGTTTTGGAGAATATCTCAGAAACTATTAATATTTTATAAGAAGTTGTAGAAGCGGAAATGTTCATCTCAACGAGCTTGATCTTATCAAATCAAAAAGTAGGTCATATGTTACGTAATTAGAGATTTTAAGGGCCAAAATCGTAAATATTTGACGCCTCATATCTTGAAAACGACATATTTTTTGAAAAGCATTATTGAACAAAAGTTGTTCAGAATGATGATCTAAACAATATGTACATTTCGTTTTTTCCGTATGTGGCCCCGTTAGGGAGCTATAGATCGGCCCCTAAACATTCCTTGTAGAGATAACTCGAGAACGGTAAAGAATTTCTAAATACTTGTTGAACAAAAAATGTTTAAAATGACAAGGCCTTTCTTACGATATCAAGCAAAAGGGGCTGGCCCTTTAAATTAGGGGCCCAGAAGGGTCCAAAGGTTTAAGAGAATATCTCAGAAACTATTAATATTTTGTAATAAGTCATAGAAGCGGACGTGTTCATCTACATCTTCATTTCCTTATTGCCAGAATTAAAGGCGTATATTGTGTAATTTGTGATTTTGTTGGCCAGAATACTACTCATCTTACTAGAATTTCCTCGTCAAATGCTGTAACTAGAAATCTTAGTGCATGAATTTTGCTTTACCGTCATGTCTCAGCTTTTCTGAATTTTGACGGAAGACCTACTCGTTGTGCGCAACGAGATCTCTTCTAGTTATTATTATTATTCTTTCTTTCTTCTTGGGACTTTTTTGTCCACGAGTGTTCTCAGAAACTACTCAAGGCATCAATATGAAACCTTTTTAGGATGATAGTATAGCATATGTAGATGTGCGGAACGAATGTCATTTTGTCTGAAAATGCATGCATGTGCATGCACGTGCATTGAATTTTTTGTTTACAAACTTTGAAATCAGTCTAACTTTTTTATTTTTCAATGAAATCGTTTGCTATTTATATCGTAGGTATAACTTGGGACCCTTAACTGTTTGGCATCGTCAAAATTTCAATTCTGCACGCGCATGCACGTGTGCTTCAATTTGATTGGATAATACAAAACCGTTTATAACATTCATATCAATTAAGGAAATTTAATGATATTTTCAGGATAGGTAGACATGCCAAATATCTACAGATCGATGTAATAAAAATTGCAAACACGCATGCGCACGCACGTGCATTGTCTTTTGAAGGTTCAATTCTTTCAATGACCCTAACTTTTTTGTTTTTTGTCAAAATCTTTTCAAACTTGTATTGTATATGTATCTTAATATTCTTAACAAAAGTGTATAGTCATAATTACCATCAGGCACGTGCATGCACGTGTGCTAAATTCTGATTAGACGATTTTCAAATCGCCATAACTTTCTTATAAATGACGGAAACAATATGAAATTTATACTGTAAGTATATCTATCAAATGTCTATTGAATGACATCAACATTGATGCTCAGTCATGCTCACGTGCCCGTGTATGCACGTGCATAGCTTTTCTTTCATTTTTCGGGTACTAAAATGGTTATAACTATTGAATTAAAAACTCAAATGAATTCAAATTTACCCTGAGGATCTATGATATGAATGTCTATGAAATGGTGTCAACAAATTTTCCATTATCAAAATTGCGCACGCGTGAATGCGCGTGCATTGTAGTTTTGGACGTCTAAATTGAAGTATTGGTCTATAACATTTTTAAAATCCAATGAATAGGATTGAAATTTAGGTTGCAGGTATGTTTTGGGCCTCTCAATTTATTAATAGTGTCAAAATCACTTCCCTGCACGCGCATGCACGTGCGCTTAGTTCTGATTGGACGATTTTGAAATCTCAATAACTTTCTTATGAGTGAAGCAATCAATACCAAATTTATATAGTAAATATATTGTTCAAATGTCTATTGATTAGCATCAACAAAATTGCTGTGTCGTACTCCCGCGCACGTGTATGCACGTGCATTGATTTCGGTCTTTGTACTTTTGAGTTGTCGTTAATTTCTCGTTTTTCATTGAACAATTGTGAAACTTCTCTTGTACTCATATAGTAAGACTTCTAATGTATCGAGATGGTCGAAGTATTTATCTGCACGTGCATGCACGTACGTGCACGTGCACAAAACTCTCAGATCTTTATAACTGATTTGAACTAGTATGAAATGGACTGAACGTTATAAGATAGTTATATATTCACATGCTACACAGTTTGCAATGGTCAAAACCACTTGTACTGAAATAAATGTCACCACTTACTAAATGGGGGAATGTTTGGGGAACATCTGTAACGGTCCCCGTTACAATAAGTACTAGTTATTATTATTATTATTATTATTATTATTCTTTCTTTCTTCTTGGGACTTTTTTGTCCACGAGTGTTCTCAGAAACTACTCAAGGGATCAATATGAAACCTTTTTAGGATGATAGTATAGTATATGTAGATGTGCGGAACGAATGTCATTTTGTCTGAAAATGCATGCATGTGCATGCACGTGCATTGGAGTTTTTGTTTACAAACTTTAGAATAAGTCTAACTTTTTTATTTTTCAATGAAATCGTTTACTATTTATATCGTAGGTATAACATGGGACCCTTAACTGTTTGGAATCGTCAAAATTTCAATTCTGCACGCGCATGCACGTGTGCTTCAATTTGATTGGATAATACAAAACCGTTTATATCATTCATGCCAATCAAGGAAATTTAATGATATTTACAGGATAGGTAGACATGCCAAATATCTACAGATCGATGTAATAAAAATTGCAAACGCGCATGCGCACACACGTGCATTGTCTTTTGAAGGTTCAATTCTTTCCATGACCCTAACTTTTTTGTTTTTTGTCAAAATCTTTTCAAACTTGTATTGTATATGTATCTTGATATTCTTAACAAAAGTGTATAGTCATAATTACCATCCGGCACGTGCATGCACGTGTGCTAAATTGTGATTGGACGATTTTCAAATCACCATAACTTTCTTATAAATGATGGAAACAATATGAAATTTATAGTGTAAGTATATCTATCAAATGTCTATTGAATGACATCAACATTGATGTTGAGTCATACTTACGTGCCCGTGTATGCACGTGCATATCTTTTCTTTCATTTTTCGGGTACTAAAATGGTCATAACTATTGAATTAAAAACTGAAATGAATTCAAATTTACCCTGACGATCTATGATATGAATGTCTGTGAAATGGTGTCAAGAAATTTTCCATTATCAAAATTGCGTGCGCGTGAATGCGCGTGCATTGTAATTTTTGACGTCTAAATTTGAGTATTGGTCTATAACATTTTGAGATTGCAATGAATAGGTTTGAAAATTAGGTTGCAGGTATGTTTTGGGCCTGTCAATTTATTAATAGTCTCAAAATCACTTCCCTGCACGCACATGCAGGTGCGCTTAATTCTGATTGGACGATTTTGAAATCCCAATAACTTTCATATGAGTAAAGCAATCGATACCAATTTCATATAGTAAGTATATTGTTCAAATGTCTATTGAATAGGATCAACAAAATTGCTATGTGGTACTCACGCGCACGTGTATGCACGTGCATTGATTTCGGTCTTTGTAGTTTTGAGTTGCCGTTAATTTCTCCTTTTTCATTGAACAGTTGTGAAACTTCTCTTGTACACATAGAGTATGACTTCTGATGTATCGAAATGGTCGAATTATTTATCTGCACGTGCATGCACGTACGTGCACGTGCACAAAACTCTCAGATCTTTATAACTGATTTGAACTAGCATGAAATGGACTGTACGTTATGAAATAGTTATATATTCACATGCTAGACAGTTTGCCATGGTCAAAACCACTTGTACTGAAATAAATGGCACCGCTTGCTAAATGGGGGAATGTTTGGGGAACATCTGTAACGGTCCCCGTTACAATAAGTACTAGTTATTATTATTATTCTTTCTTTATTCTTGTCACCCTTTTTTGTCCACGAGTGTTCTCAGAAACTACTGAAGGGATCAAGATGAAACCTTTTCACGATGATAGAATACTCTATTTAGATGTGCGGAACGAACGTCATTTTGTCTGAAAATGCATGCATGTGCATGCACGTGCATTGGATTTTTTGTTTACAAATTTTGGAATTCGTCTAACTTTTTTATTTTTCAATGAAATCGTTCGATATTTATATTACAGGTATAACTTGAGACTCTTAACCGTTTGGCATCGTCAAAATTTCAATTCTGCACGCGCATGCACGTGTGCTTCAATTTGATTGGATAAGACCAAACCGTTTATAACTTTCATGTAAATTAAGACAATTTAATGATATTTGCAGGATATGTAAAGACTATAAATATCTACAAATCTACGTTATAAAATTTGAAAATGCGCATGCGCACGCACGTGCATTGACATTTGAATATTCAATTCTTTCAATGACCATAACTTTTTTGTTTTTTGTCAAAATCTTTTCAAACTTGTATTGTATATGTATCTTGATATTCTTAACAAACGAAAACAGTCATAATAACTATCCGGCACGTGCATGCACGTGTGCTTAATTCTGATTGGACGATTTTCAAATCGCCAGAACTTTCTTATAAATGATGGAAACAATATGAAATTCATACTGTAAGTATATCTATCAAATGTCTATTGAACGACATCAACATTGATGCTGAGTCATACTTACGTGCCCGTGTATGCACGTGCATATCTTTTCTTTCATTTTTCGGGTACTAAAATGGTGATAACTATTGAATTAAAAACTGAAATGAATTCAAATTTACCCTGAGGATCTATGATATGAATGTCTATGAAATGGTGTCAACAAATTTTCCATTATCAAAATTTCTTGCGCGTGAATGCGCGTGCATTGTAATTTTTGACGTCTAAATTTAATTATTGGTCTATAACATTTTGAGATTGCTATGAATTGGTTTGAAAATTAGGTTGCAGGTATGTTTCGGGCCTCTCAATTTATTAATAGTCTCAAAATAACTTCCCTGCACGCGCATGCACGTGTGCTTAATTCTGATTGGACGATTTTGAAATCCCAATAACTTTCTTATGAGTGAAGGAATCGATACCAAATTCATATAGTAAGTATATTGTTCAAATGTCTATTGAATAGCATCAACAAAATTGTTGTGTGGTACTCACGCGCACGTGTATGCACGTGCATTGATTTCGGTCTTTTTAGTTTTGAGTTGCCGTTAATTTCTCGTTTTTCATTGAACAGTTGTGAAACTTCTCTTGTACACATATAGTATGACTTCTGATGTATCGAGATGGTCGAATTATTTATCTACACGTGCATGCACGTACGTGCACAAAACTCTCAGATCTTTATAACTGATTTGAACTAGTATGAAATGGACTGAACGTTATAAGATAGTTATATATTCACATGCTACACAGTTTGCAATGGTCAAAACAACTTGTACTGAAATAAATGTCACCACTTACTAAATGGGGGAATGTTTGGGGAACATCTGTAACGGTCCCCGTTACAATAAGTACTAGTTATTATGTTCCCCAAACAAAGTTTGGGAACATATTGGTTTTACTGTTTCTTATTATTATTATTATTATTCTTTCTTTATTCTTGTCACCCTTTTTTGTCCACGAGTGTTCTCAGAGACTACTGAAGGGATCAAGACGAAACCTTTTTAGGATGATAGAATACTCTTTGTAGATGTGCGGAACGAACGTCATTTTGTCTGAAAATGCATGCATGTGCATGCACGTGCATTGGATTTTTTGTTTACAAACTTTGGAATGCGTCTAACTTTTTTATTTTTCAATGAAATCGTTTGATATTTATATTGCAGCTATAACTTGAGACCTTTAACCGTTTCACATCGTCAAAATTTCAATTCTGCACGCGCATGCACGTATGCTTCAATTTGATTCGATAATACAAAACCATTTATAACTTTCATGTGAATTAAGACAATTTGATGATATTTACAGGATAGGTAAAGATTATAAATATCTACAAATCTATGTTAAGAAAATTGAAAACGCACATGCGCACGCATGCGCATTGACATTTGAACGTTCAATTCTTTCAATGACCATAACTTTTTTGTTTTTTGTCCAAATCTTTTCAAACTTGTATTGTATATGTATCTTGATATTCTTAACAAAAGTGTACAGTCATAATTACCATCCGGCACGTGCATGCACGTGTGCTAAATTCTGATTGGACGATTTTCAAATCGCCATAACTTTCTTATAAATGATGGAAACAATATGAAATTTATACTGTAAGTATATCTATCAAATGTCTATTGAATGACATCAACATTGATGCTGAGTCATACTTACGTGCGCGTGTATGCACGTGCATATCTTTTCTTTCATTTTTCGGGTACAAAAATGGTTATAACTATTGAATTAAAAACTGAAATGAATTCAAATTTACCCTGAGGATCTATGATATGAATGTCTATGAAATGGTTTCAACACATTTTCCATTATCAAAATCGCGTGCGCGTGAATGTGCGTGCATTGTAATTTTTGACGTCTAAATTTAAATATTGGTCTATAACATTTTGAGATTGCAATGAATAGGTTTGAAAATTAGGTTGCAGGTATGTTTTGGGCCTCTCAATTCATTAATAGTCTCAAAATCACTTCCGTGCACGCGAATGCACGTGCGCTTAATTCTGATTGGACGATTTTGAAATCCCAATAACTTTCTTATGAGTGGAGCAATCCATACCAAATTCATATAGTAAGTATATTGTTCAAATGTCTATGGAATAGCATCAACAAAATTGTTGTGTGGTACTCACGCGCACGTGTATGCACGTGCATTGATTTCGGTCTTTGTAGTTTTGAGTTGCCGTTAATTTCTCGTTTTTCATTGAACAGTTGTGAAACTTCTCTTGTACTCATATAGTAAGACTTCTAATGTATCGAGATGGTCGAATTATTTATATGCACGTACGTGCACGTGCACAAAACTCTCAGATCTTTATAACTAATTTGAACTAGTATGAAATGGACTGAACGTTATAAGATAGTTATATATTCACATGCTACACAGTTTGCAATAGTCAAAACAACTTGTACTGAAATAAATGTCACCACTTACTAAATGGGGGAATGTTTGGGGAACATCTGTAACGGTCCCCGTTACAATAAGTACTAATTATTATTATTCTTTCTTTATTCTTGTCACCCTTTTTTGTCCACGAGTGTTCTCAGAAACTACTGAAAGGATCAAGATGAAACCTTTTTAGGATGATAGAATACTCTATGTAGATGTGCGGAACGAACGTCAATTTGTCTGAAAATGCATGCATGTGCATGCACGTGCATTGGATTTTTTGTTGACAAATTTTGGAATGCGTCTAACTTTTTTATTTTTCAATGAAATCGTTTGATATTTATATTGCAGGTATAACTTGAGACTCTTAACCGTTTGGCATCGTCAAAATTTCAATTCTGCACGCGCATGCACGTGTACTTTAATTTGATTGGATAATACAAAACCGTTGATAACTTTCATGAAAATTAAGACAATTTGATGATATTTACAGGATAGGTAAAGATTATAAATATCTACAAATCTTAGTTTCAAAAATTGAAAACGCGCATGCGCACGCACGTGCATTGACATTTGAATATTCAATTAATTCAATGACCATAACTTTTTTGTTTTTAGTCAAAATCTTTTCAAACTTGTATTGTATATGTATCTTGATATTCTCAACAAAAGTGTACAGTCATAATTACCATCCGGCACGTGCATGCACGTGTGCTAAATTCTGATTGGACGATTTTCAAATCGCCATAACTTTCTTATAAATGATGGAAACAATATGAAATTTATACTGTAAGTATATCTATCAAATGTCTATTGAATGACATCAACATTGATGCTGAGTCATACTCACGTGCCCGTGTATACACGTGCATATCTTTTCTTTCATTTTTCGGGTACTAAAATGGTCATAACTATTGAATTAAAAACGGAAATGAATTCAAATTTACCCTGAGGATCTATGATATGAATGTCTATGAAATGGTGTCAACAAATTCTCCATTATCAAAATTGCGTGCGCGTGAATGCGCGTACATTGTAATTTTTGACGTCTAAATTTAATTATTGGTCTATAACATTTTGAGATTGCAATGAATAGGTTTGAAAATTAGGTTGCAGGTATGTTTCGGGCCTCTCAATTTTTTAATAGTCTCAAAATAACTTCCCTGCACGCGCATGCACGTTCGCTTAATTCTGATTGGACGATTTTGAAATCCCAATAACTTTCTTATGAGTGAAGCAATCGATACCAAATTGATATAGTAAGTACATTTTTCAAATGTCTATTGAATAGCATCAACAAAATTCCTGTGTGGTACTCACGCGCATGTGCATGTACGTGCATTGATTTCGGTCTTTGTAGTTTTTAGTTGCCGTTAATTTCTCGTTTTTCATTGAACAGTTGTGAAACTTCTCTTGTACTCATATAGTAAGACTTCTAATTTATCGAGATGATGGAATTATTTATATGCACGTGCATGCACGTACGTGCACGTGCACAAAACTCTCAGATCTTTATAACTGATTTGAACTAGTATGAAATGGACTGAACGTTATAAGATAGTTATATATTCACATGCTACACAGTTTGCAATGGTCAAAACAACTTGTACTAAAATAAATGTCACCACTTACTAAATGGGGGAATGTTTGGGGAAC
Source organism: Ostrea edulis (assembly GCF_947568905.1). Taxonomy (NCBI): domain Eukaryota; kingdom Metazoa; phylum Mollusca; class Bivalvia; order Ostreida; family Ostreidae; genus Ostrea; species Ostrea edulis. The sequence continues at coordinate 51,509,786 of NC_079165.1, read as the reverse complement.
ATCTGTAACGGTCCCCGTTACAATAAGTACTAGTTATTATTATTCTTTCTTTCTTCTTGTGACCTTTTTTTTGTCCACGAGTGTTCTCAGAAACTACTGAAGGGATCAAGATGAAACCTTTATAAGACGATAGTATAACATATGTAGATGTGCGGAACGAATGTCATTTTGTCTGAAAATGCATGCATGTGTATGCACGTGCATTGAATTTTTTGTTTATAAACTTTGGAATGCGTCTAACTTTTTTATTTTTCAATCAAATCGTTTGATATTTATATTGTAGGTATAGCTTGAGACCCTTAACCGTTTGGCATCGTCAAAATTTCAATTTTGCACGCGCATGCACGTGTGCTTCAATTTGATTGGATAATACAAAACCGTTTATAACTTTTATGTAAATGAAGGAAATTTAATGATATTTATAAGATAGGTAGACATTCCAAATAACTATAAACCTATGTTATAAAAATTAAAAACGCGCATGCGCACGCACGTGCATTGACATTTGAATGTGCAATTCTTTCAATGACCATAACTTTTTTGTTTTTTGTCAAAACCTTTTCAAACTTGTATGGTGTATCTATCTTGCTATTCTTAACAAATGTGTACAGTCATTATTACTATCCGGCACGTGTATGCACGTGTACTAAATTTTGATTGGACGATTTTCAAATCGCCAGAACTTTCTTATAGATGATGAAAACAATATGAAATTTATACTGTAAGTATATCTATCAAATGTCTATTGAATGACATCAACATTGATGGTGAGTCATACTCACGTGCACGTGTATGCACGTGCATATCTTTTCTTTCATTTTTCGGGTACTAAAATGGCCATAACTTTTGAATTAAAAACTCAAATGAATTTAAATTTACCCTGTAGATCTATGATATGAATGCCTATTAAATGGTGTCACCAAATATTCCATTATCAAAATCGCGTGCACGTGAATGCGCGTGCATTGTAATTTTTGATGTCTAAATTCAAGTATTGGTCTATAACATTTTTAGATTGCAATGAATAGGTTTGAAATTTAGGTTGCAGGTATGTTTTGGGCCTCTCAATTTATTAATAGTCTCAAAATCACTTCCCTGAACGCGCATGCACGTGCGCTTAATTCTGATTGGACGATTTTGAAATCTCAATAACTTTTTATGAGTGAAGCAATCAATACCAAATTCATATTCCCATGGGCACGAATTGTGCTCCTTTGTTAGCTGACCTGTTTTTATATTCATATGAAGCAGAATTTATTCAAAAACTTCTACGTGAGAAGAAAAAATCTCTCGCTGTGACCTTCAATTCGACTTTTAGATATATCGATGACGTTTTGTCTATTAATAATGATAGCTTTCATTCATATGTCGATTTGATATATCCCTGTGAGCTCGAAATAAAGGACACCACAGAGTCGTCCACTTCTGCTTCATACTTGAATATTTTATTGAAAGTAGACATTAACGGCAAACTAACAACTCAACTGTATGACAAACGGGATGATTTCAGCTTCTCCATCGTCAACTTCCCACATTTATGTAGCAATATTCCATTATCACCTGCATATGGTGTTTATATATCTCAACTGATTCGATATGCAAGAGCTTGTTCTGGGTATAGTCAGTTTTTAAATCGAGGTAAGCTACTGACAAACAAGTTGATGGTACAGGGATTTCAACAATCTCGATTGAAGTCAGCATTTCGCAAATTCTATGGTCGTTATAACGATCTAGTTCGTCAATACAACCTCGCATTGGGTCAAATGCTGTCTGACGTGTTTCATACCGATTGTTAAGCCGTTCTTGGCACACTGATTTTGACTGCGGATAACTCCGTTTACCTGATCAGGATATGGGGCTCACGGCGGGTGTGACCGGTCAACAGGGGATGCTTACTCCTCCTAGGCACCTGATCCGACCTCTGGTGTGTCCAGGGGTCCGTGTTTGCCCAACTATCTAATTTGTATTGCTTGTAGGAGTTATGAGATTGATCACTGTTCGTTATCTTCACCTTGCATAGTAAGTATATTGTTCAAATGTCTATTGATTAGCATCAACAAAATTGCTGTGTCGTACTCACGCGCACGTGCATTGATTTCGGTCTTTGTAGTTTTGAGTTGACGTTAATTTCTCGTTTTTCATTGAACTGTTGTGAAACTTCTCTTGTACTCATATAGTAAGACTTGTAATGTATCGAGATGGTCAAATTACTTATCAGTACGTGCATGCACGTACGTGCACGTGCACAAAACTCTCAGATCTTTATAACTGATTTGAACTAGGATGAAATGGACTGAACGTTATAAGATAGTTATATATTCACATGCTACACAGTTTGCAATGGTCAAAACAACTTGTACTGACATAAATGTCACCACTTACTAAATGGTGGAATGTTTGGGGAACATCTGTAACGGTCCCCGTTACAATAAGTACTAGTTAAGGTCTTCCGTCTCAACGGAACACCTTATAGTGATTCTTATATTTCTTTTCCTCTATTATTATTATGTCTTCGAACACAAAGTGTCGGAGACATATTGTTTTTCTCCGTTTCTTATTATGTCTCCGAACACAAAGTGTCGGAGACATATTGTTTTTGTTCCGTTTCTTATTATTCTTATTATGTCTCCGAAAACAAAGTGTCGGAGACATATTGTTTTTGCTCCGTTTCTTATTATGTCTCCGAACACAAAGTGTCGGAGACATATTGTTTTTGCTCCGTTTCTTATTATTTCTTATTATTCTTTTCTTCTTATTTTTCCTCTTCTTTAGTGAGAAATTTGTCCGACCGATTTTGTGAAAGTTCTTCGACAGATCGACTTCAAACTTTTTCAGCTGATAGGGGGTAACTAGGAGGGGTGCATTCAACTTTTCAAATTTTCAAAATGGCCGCCGTTTCAAGATGGCGGCCAAAAAACGTCAAAAACTCAAGGTTGTCAGATTTCAACCAAATTCGATTTCTAGGGTAATATGGTCACCCCGAGTCGATTTCCACCCTCAAAATTTTTTTTTGAGCCGACATTTTCAAAATGGCCGCCATATACCGAAATATTTCAAAGTGTTAAAATCTCTACAATATTTGGGTTCTGGGGTAAATGGAGGGTCCACAATTCATTTCTAGCATCAGTATTTCCTTCCAATCAATTTTCAAATGTTTCAAAACGGCCGCCATTGAACAAAATGGCGGCAAAAAATCAAGTCCATCGGATTTCAACCAAATTCAGTTTTTAGGGTTTTTTGAGAATCCTGAGTGCATATCTGACATCAAAAAGCATTTCTGACATGGGGAGGTGTTCGGAGACATTTGTGTTGGCATCCCAACACAGTTATAGCTCGTTATTATTATTTTCTTCTTCTTATTCCTCTTCTTTAGTGAGAAATTTGTCCGACCGATTTTGTGAAAGTGCTTCGACTGATCCACTTCAAACTTTGTGAGCTGATAGGGGGTTACTAGGAGGGGTGCATTCAACTTTTCAAATTTTCAAAATGGCCGCCGTTTCAAGATGGCGGCCAAAAAACGTCAAAAACTCAAGGTTGTCGGATTTCAACCAAATTCTATTTCTAGGGTACGATAGTGACCCCAAGTCCATTTCCAATATGAATTTTTTTTTTTGAGCCGCCATTTTCAAAATGGCCGCCATATACCGAAATATTTCAAAGTGTTGAAATCTTTACAGCATTTGGGTTCTGGGGTCAACTGAGCGTCCACAGTTCTTTTTTATCATCGGTTTTTCCTTCCAATCAATTTTCAAATGTTTCAAAATGGCGGCCATTGAACAAAATGGCGGCCAAATATCAAGTCCGTCGGATTTCAGTCAAATTTAGTTTCTAGGGTTCTTTGAGAGTGCATATCTGGCATCAAAAATAATTTCTGACATGGGGAGGTGTTCGGAGACATTTGTGTTGGCATCCCAACACAGTTATAGCTCGTTATTCTTATTCTTTTCTTCTTATTTTTCCTCTTCTTTAGTGAGAAATTTGTCCAACCGATTTTGTGAAAGTGCTTCGACAGATCCACTTCAAACTTTGTGAGCTGATAGGGGGTCACTAGGAGGGGTGCATTCAACTTTTCAAATTTTCAAAATGGCCGCCGTTTCAAGATGGCGGCCAAAAAACGTCAAAAACTCAAGGTTGTCGGATTTCAACCAAATTCGATTTCTAGGGTAATATGGTCACCCCGAGTCCATTTCCACCATCAAAATTTTTTTTTGAGCCGCCATTTTCAAAATGGCCGCCATATACCGAAATATTTCAAAGTGTTAAAATCTCAACAATATTTGGGTTCTGGGGTAAATGGAGGGTCCACAATTCATTTCTAGCATCAGTATTTCCTTCCAATAAATTTTCAAATGTTTCAAAATGGCGGCCATTGAACAAAATGGCGGCCAAAAATCAAGTCCGTCGGATTTCAGCCAAATTCAGTTTCTAGGGTTCTTTGAGGATCCTGAGTGCATATTTGGCATCAAAAAGCATTTCTTACATGGGGAGGTGTTCGGAGACATTTGTGTTGGCATCCCAACACAGTTATAGCTCGTTATTCTTTACTCTTATTTTCTTCTTCTTATTCTTATTATTCCTCTTCTTTAGTGAGAAATTTGTCCGACCGATTTTGTGAAAGCGCTTCAACAGATCCACTTCAATCTTTGTGAGCTGATAGGTGGTCACTAGGAGGGGTGCATTGAACTTTTCAAATTTTCAAAATGGCTGCCGTTTCAAGATGGCGGCGAAAAAACGTCAAAAGCTCAAGGTTGTCGGATTTCAACCAAATTCGATTTCTAGAGTAATATTGTGACCCCAAGTCCATTTCCACCATCAATTTTTTTTTTGAGCCGCCATTTTCAAAATGGCCGCCATATACCCAAATATTTGAAAGTGTTAAAATCTGTACAACATTTGGGTTCTGGGGTAAATGGAGGGTCCACAATTCATTTCTAGCATCAGTATTTCCTTCCAATCAACTTTCAAATATTTCAAAATGGCCGCCATTGAACAAAATGGCGGCCAAAAATCAAGTCCGTCGGATTTCAACCAAATTCAGTTTTTAGGGATTTTTGAGAATCCTGAGTGCATATCTGGCATCAAAAAGCATTTCTGACATGGGGAGGTGTTCGGAGACATTTGTGTTGGCATCCCAACACATTTATAGCTCGTTATTATTGTTCTTTTTCTTACCGATTTTGTGCACGCGATTTTTCAAAAATGACTGCATAGATTTTCATGAAACTTTCAGGAAAGATGTAAAAGAGGATTGTCTAGAACACATTTTTTTCAGTTTTGCAAAAATCACTTCCGGTCGCAAGTAACGGCTGAATTTCCGTTTTTCAAATGACATTTTGTCCGGGCGTTTTCTCATAAATGATTAAAGATTGAGTCTTTAAACTTTCAGGGATGATAGATAGTGACTTTTTGCTGTGCAATAACGTGTTATTATTGCCATCCGTCCTTTCCGACCGTCACCGGAAGTGAACAAAAGAAACGTAAAATTTCAAAATTATGCTTTTGAAACAAAACGTGCATAGATGAATTGGGTCTCTTTCAGCGTTTCAGAAAATGTTAGACTTACCGGAAGTTTAACCAGCAACTTCCGGTTTTTAGAGAAAAACTTCGAAAAATGGTCTCTCTTTGTCCTCGTATATCTCGCTTATTTATCAACAATTTAATATGATATTTACAGATATTATTGACATTATCCATTTCAAGAGAACCCTGCACCACTATTTCAAAATTTACTTCCGGTCACAAGTTACGGCTGAATTTCTGTTTTTCAAATGATATTTTGTCCGGGCGTTTCCTCATAAACGGTTAAAGATTGAGATTCAGGGATGAAAGATGGTCACCTGTAGCTGTGCAATAAAGGTTTATCATTGTGATCCGTCACTTCTAGTCGTCACCGAAAGTAAACAAAAGAAACGTCAAATTTCAAAATTATGCTTTTGAAACAAAACTTGCAGAGATTAATTAGGTATTTTGCCGCGTTTCAGAAAATGTTAAACTTACCGGAAGTTTGACCAGGAACTTAATACGATATTTACAGATATTATTGACATTATCCATCTCAATAGAAATCTTCAATACTATATCAAAATTCACTTCCGTTCACAAGTTACGGCAAAATTTCCGTTTTTCAAATGACATTTTGTCCGGGCGTTTTCTTATAAACGGTTAAAGATTGAGTCTTTAAACTTTCAGGAATGATAGATAGTGACTTGTATCTTTGTAATAAATGTTTATCATTGTCATCCGTCACTTCCGGCCGCCATCGAAAGCGAACGAAAGAAACGTCAAATATCAAATTTACGCTTTTGAAACAAAATGTGCTTGGAAAAATTAAGTGCGTTTTCGAATTTCAGAAAATGTTACGCTTTCCGAAAGTTTAAACAACATCTTCCGGTTTTTAGAGGGAAAACTTCAAAAATTGTTCTTTCTTTGATATCATATCTCTCGCTTAGAAAGCAAGTGTGTTTTTTTTCTTTTATTTTCACATATATAATTGACATTATCCATCTTCAGAGTATAGGGAATTATTGTTGTTTTTATTTTCAAAATTCACTTCCGTTCGTTAAATATCTACGATTTCCGGTTTTTTCCGGTTTTTTCTCTCCAAGTGTTTTCTCATAAATAATCAAAGATTGAGTCTTGAAACTTTCAGGAAATTTAGATGGTGACTTGTAGATGTGACATACGTGTTTCAATTTTCTTGCCGTCACTTCCGTCATCCGCCGGAAGTACCATAAATATATGTAATATTTCATTTTTTAAATTCTAATCCTCATAAAATTATTTAATAGAGTGTAATAAGTCATACCATTTCCACCGGAAGTTGGTTGTTCGAAACCGGAAGTTGTCAAAAAATTCAGTATTTTTATGGAAATTTTTAGTGCGGGTTCCTACGTGGTCCAATTGGAATTTTTAGTCGTTTTATGGACTCCCGAGATACTCGAAAGCGAATGAAAGAAAATTGAAATTGTTTATAATTGATAAATCACGTCTTACATGTACGTGTTTATTTCTTTCATGTATAGTCGTTCTTCACTAATTCACTAATTGAATTCTTCCAGTCAAGGTCCTATCTCGTCAGAAATTGGACGGAAGACCTATTCGTTGCTCGCAACGAGATCAATTCTAGTTATTATTCTTTCTTTCTTCTTGGGACTTTTTTGTCCACGAGTGTTCTCAGAAACTACTCAAGGGATCAATATGAAACCTTTTTAGGATGATAGTATAGCATATGTAGATGTGCGGAACGAATGTCATTTTGTCTGAAAATGCATGCATGTGCATGCACGTCCATTGGAGTTTTTGTTTACAAACTTTGGAATCAGTCTAACTTTTTTATTTTTCAATGAAATCGTTTGTTATTTATATCGTAGGTATACCTTGGGACCCTTAACTGTTTGGCATCGTCAAAATTTCAATTCTGCACGCGCATGCACGTGTGCTTCAATTTGATTGGATAATTTAAAACCGTTTATAACATTCATGCCAATCAAGGAAATTTAATGATATTTACAGGATAGGTAGACATGTCAAATATCTACAGATCGATGTAATAAAAATTGCAAACGCGCATGCGTACGCACGTTCATTGTCTTTTGAAGGTTCAATTCTTTCAATGACCATAACTTTTTTGTTTTTTGTCAAAATCTTTTCAAACTTGTATTGTATATGTATCTTTATATTCTTAACAAAAGTGTATAGTCATAATTACCATCCGTCACGTGCATGCACGTGTGCTAAATTCTGATTGGACGATTTTCAAATCGCCATAACTTTCTTATAAATGATGGAAACAATATGAAATTTATACTGTAAGTATATCTATCAAATGTCTATTGAATGACATCAACATTGATGCTGAGTCATACTCACGTGCCCGTGTATGCACGTGCATAGCTTTTCTTTCATTTTTCGGGTACTAAAATGGTCATAACTATTGAATTAAAAACTCAAATGAATTCAAATTTACCCTGAGGATCTATGCTATGAATGTCTGTGAAATGGTGTCAACAAATTTTCCATTATCAAAATCGCGTGCGCGTGAATGCGCGTGCATTGTAATTTTTGACGTCTAAATTTAATTATTGGTCTATAACATTTTGAGATTGCAATGAATAGGTTTGAAAAGTAGGTCACAGGTATGTTTTGGGCCTCTCAATTTATTAATAGTCTCAAAATCACTTCCCTGCACGCGCATGCACATGTGCTTAATTCTGATTGGACGATTTTGAAATCCCAATCACTTTCTTAAGAGTGAAGCGATCGATACCAAATTCATATAGTAAGTATATTGTTCAAATGTCTATTGATTAGCATCAACAAAATTGTTGTGTGGTACTCACGCGCACGTGTATGCACGTGCATTGATTTCGGTCTTTGTAGTTTTGAGTTGCCGTTAATTTCTCGTTTTTCATTGAACAGTTGTGAAACTTCTCTTGTACTCATATAGTAAGACTTCTAATGTATCGGGATGGTCGAATTATGTATATGCACGTACGTGCACGTGCACAAAACTCTCAGATCTTTATAACTGATTTGTATTAGTATGAAATGGACTGAACGTTATAAAATAGTTATATATTCACATGTTTCACAGCTTGCAATGGTCAAAACCACTTGTACTGAAATAAATGACACCACTTGCTAAATGGGGGAATGTTTGGGGAACATCTGTAACGGTCCCCGTTACAATAAGTACTAGTTAAGGTCTTCCGTCTCCTGCGGAAGACCTTACTATTATTGTTCGCGTTCTTCTTCTTCATTATTATTATTATTATTATTATTTTCCTTGGTAGTACACGCGTTTTTCTCAGCCATTTCTCGATCGATTTTCACGAAATTTTCAGGAAAGATGTCTTTTGGTGACGAGACTTTGCTTGCAAAATTTCGTGCTTGACGTCACTTCCGGTCAGGAGTTATCTCTCTTTTAGTGACTTTTTGAAGGGCCTTGTTGTCCACGCATCTCCTCCGTTAGTTTTGAAGCTAGAGTCTTGAAATTTCTACACAAGATAGAGTAAACATTTTAGAAAATTTGTGGGGGATTCGATTTTACCGGAGGCGATTTGCCTAAACGCTCGCCTGGACCTGAAAAAATGGATGCCAAAATTTTTCGCCCATTTCGGCGATTTTTGACCTTTGATCTCCAATATCTTTTTTCTTGCAAATATTTTGTTAAGACATGTAGAACAAAAGTTGTGCACATTTACGAGATCTTTTCGAAAATATCAAGATTTAGGGGCTAGCCCCTTAAATTAGGGATCTAGAAGGGCTCAAAGTCTAGATCAAATATCTCAAAAATCGTTAATATTTTGGTATAAGTCAAAGAACAAAAAATGTTCATCTCAACAATCCAAATCTATTCATATAAAAATTTAGGTCATATGTTACGTAATAAGGGATTTTAAGGGCCAAAACCATAAAATTTTTACCCCTTGTATCTCGAAAACGACAAATATTTTGAAAAGCAATAAAGAACAAAAGTTGTTCAGAATGATGATCTGAACAATATGCATATTTCGTTTTTACCCTATGTGGCCCCGTTAGGGAGCTACAGTTTGGCCCCTAAAAATTACTTCTAGAAATAACTCCAGAACGGTAAAGAATTTCTAAATACTTGTTGAACAAAAAATGTTTGAAATGTCATGACCTTTCTTACGATATCAAGCAAAAGGGGCTGACCCTTTAAATTAGGGGCCCAGAAGGGTCCAAAGGTTTATGAGAATATCTCAGAAACTATTAATATTTTGTAATAAGTCATTGAAGCGGAAATGTTCATCTAAACGAGCTTGTTCTTATCAAATCAAAAAGTAGGTCATATGTTATGTAATAAGGGATTTTAAGGGTCAAAATCATAAATAATTGACGCCTCATATCTTGAAAACAACAAATATTTTGAAAAGCATTATTGAACAAAAGTTGTTCAGAATGATAATCTAAACAATATGTACATTTCGTTTTTTCCCTATGTGGCCCCGTTAGGGAGCTACAGTTTGGCCCCTAAATATTTCTTGTAGAGATAACTCGAGAACGGTAAAGAATTTCTAAATACTTGTTGAGCAAAAAATGTTTAAAATGACAAGGCCTTTCTTACGATATCAAGCAAAACGGGCTGGCCCTTTAAATTAGGGGTTCAGAAGGGTCCAAATGTTTTGGAGAATATCTCAGAAACTATTAATATTTTATAATAAGTTGTAGAAGCGGAAATGTTCATCTCAACGAGCTTGATCTTATCAAATCAAAAAGTAGGTCATATGTTACGTAATTAGAGATTTTAAGGGCCAAAATCGTAAATATTTGACGCCTCATATCTTTAAAACGACATATTTTTTGAAAAGCATTATTGAACAAAAGTTTTTCAACGTGTCATAACCTATCGATCAATATCAAAAAATGGGTCTGTGGGCCTCATGGCTCGCCTGTAGAGTCGATTTTTGTCGATATCAGTCGATTTCAAAAACTTGTAACTGGTAAATATTTTGTAAGGACATATTGAACAAAAGTTGTTCAGTTTATCGAGATCTATCGATTGATATCAAGAAATAGGCCTATGGTCCTAATAGGTCGCCTGTAGAGTCGATTTTTTGTCGATATCGGTCGATCTCAATAACTTTTTACAGGTAAATATTTTGTAAAGACATATAGAACTAAAGTTGTTGAGTCTATAGAGGGCTAACAAATGACATCAAGAAATAGGCCCGCGGGCCTTATGGCTCGCCTGGAGAGTCGAATTTCAAACGAATTTCACCGCAACTTTGCTTCAGAAGCTTATGATATGAAAAATTGATTATATCTAAAGTGTCTTAAAGTCGGAAACTAAATTGGGACTCATTTGTCTTTTTTTTTTTTTTAACTCCGAGTGCATCAACAAATCGGACGGAAGACCTACTCGTTGCTCGCAACGAGATCGTGTCTAGTTATTATTATTATTTTTTTCCCTTTCGTCTCCGAGACCGTTGGATGGATTTTCCTGAAACTTTCACAGATTATAGAGACGGATGGTCCCTCGAGGCAATTTTTTCATTTTTTCAAAATTCACTTCCGGTCGCAAGATATGTCCAATTTCCGTCTTTTTACAGGACATATTGTCCAGCGTTTTTTTCAGAAACGGTAAAAGATAGAGTCACCAAATTTTCAGAGTTAATAGATCTCACTTTGTGGGCGTGCAGTAGGGGGTTAAGAATGTCGGCCGTCACTTCCGGTCGTCACCGGAAGTGATTAAAGGAAGCATGAATTTCAAACTTTTTTCTTTCAAATTGAAACCTATTTCGGTTTACTATATCTCGTTCTAATTCTCAAAAAATGTTGACCCCACCGGAAGTTGAATCTCCAACTTCCGGTTATATCAAAGAAAGCCTATTCATTCTCTCATTTTTCAGTGCCATAAATCTCAGTCATGAAACTAGTTAATGAGTTGAGTTTTACATATATTATAGTCTCTATAAATGTCTAGAGTAACGTCAAATATTTTTTATAAAATTTACTTCCCCTCGGCAAATACGGCTTATTAGCTGTTTTCGTTGTCCAGCGTTTTTCTCAGAAACGGTAAAAGATAGAGTCACCAAATTTTGAGAGTTAAAAGATCTCACTTTGTAGGCGTGCAGTAGGGGGTTAAGAATGTCGGCCGTCACTTCCGGTCGTCACCGGAAGTGATTAATAAATCATAAATTTCAAACATTTTTCTTTCAAATTGAAACCTATATCGGTTTACTAGGTCTCGTTCTAATTCTTAAAAAATGTTGACCCCACTGGAAGTTGAATCTCCAACTTCCGGTTATATCAAAGAAAGACTATTCATTCTCTCATTTTTCAGTGCCATAAATCTCGGTCATAAAACAAGTTAATGATTTGAATTTTACATATGTTATAGACATTATAAATGTCTACAGTAGATTTAAATAATTTTGTAAAATTCACTTCCGGTCGTGAGATATGGGGTGGACATATTCAAACCTTGTTTTTTCAGTCTCTCAATAATGAATATAGATAGACGCTTGAAACTTGTAGAGTTGATCAACTAACATTAGTCCATTGTACACATACATTCAATTTTTTCGTCCGTCACTTCCGGTCTATACCGGAAGTATTTGAAAAAATGTCGATTTTCCAATTTCTTCGAGTGATTTCTCAGAGATGGCTGGATATATTTTCTTGAAATTTTCAGGAATAATATCTTATGAAATGACCTTGCTATAATTATTTTTGTTTTTACAAAATTCACTTCCGGTCGGAAAATATGGCCGATTTTCTGTTTCTCAAAAGGAATTTTGTCCAGCATTTTTCTTGGAAATGGTAAAATATAGGTTCATTAAATATTCAGGGATGATCATTCTCCGTTTGTAAGCGTGCAACAGGGGGTTGAACATGTCGACCGTCACTTCCTGTCGTCACCGGAAGTGATGGAAAGAATCGCACATTTCAAACTTTTTCTTTTTAATTGAAACCTATACTACTTTATTAAGTCTCTTTCAAAGTGTCAAAAGAATATTCACTCTGTCGGTAGTCAAAACGACTACTTCCGGTTTCTTGATAAAATACCTTTTTACTTTTCGTCTCTTTGTCCCCATAAATCTCGCTTATATTTGAAGTCTTTCATATGATTTTCACATGTCTTAATAAAAGTATCAACTTCTAAAGTTTTGATAATTTTGTTTTTCAAAATTGATTTCCGGTCGGTAGTAACCTACTACTTTTTCTTTCTTTAGTCTACTTCTTTTTGTTGAGAACTCTTTCAGATAGAGACGTGAAATTTTCAGGGAATATAGACAGTAAAGAGTCGCTGTTATTTATAGGAAAACGCATCTGAATAGTACTTCCGGTCGTCACCGGACGTTACGAGAAAGGAGTAAAAAATTCGATAATACATTTCTCATTCATTCTTAAGGCACATTTTCTGATACATTTAAATGGTTTTCGTAGGAATAGAAAGCCCTTGACCGGAAGTGGTCTAACGGAAGACCTACTCATTACTAGTAATGAGTGTCTAGTTATTATTATTGTTTTTTTTGACCAAATTTTGTGTAGGAGTTTTCTCGAAAACTATACAGTGGTTTTCAGTGAAACTTTCAGGAAAAATGCATTTTATTATGAACTTTGTTTATCACAAACAAAATTGGAAAAATTCTATTTCGGTTCCAAGTTATGGACAATTTCCTGATTTTCAAATGGAACTTTGTCCGCGAGTGATCTCAGGAACGGCTAAAGATATGAACTGGAGACTTATTAGAGATGATAGAACATGACTTATAAATTTGCAGAATCACTATTTCGTACGTCGTCATCACTTCCGGTCGCTACCGGAAGCGAATTTAAAAAATGGATTTTTTCAACTTTTTTGTTTTTTAATGTTTTTCTTTGATAAAAGTAAGATAAATAAAGACCCTTTATAGAATGCTGAATATGATATTTGTTTTTAAATTGATCAAACCAAAATCTAGATATTCGTAGTTTTAATTTTGAAACGAGGTCCTCGCTAGCCTAATGGTTAGCGTAGTGGATTTCCATGCGGGCGACCCGGGTTCAATCCCCCAGATTACTAGAATATTTTTTTCCCACTTTATAACAAATGAAGAATTTAAGGTTATCTACTGGACACGGAAAGAACGGAAGACCTTCTTGTTGCCATGGCAACAAGTTTCTAGTTATTATTTTTTTTTTTTGGACCAAATTTTTCTCGAAAACTATACAGTGGTTTTCAGTGAAACTTTCAGGAAAAATGCATTATATTATGAAAGTTGTTTATCACCAAAAAAAATTTGGAAAATTCCATTTCCGTTCCAAGTTATGGACAATTTCCTGATTTTCAAATGAAACTTTGTCCGCGGGTGATCTACAGGAAGGGCTAAAGATATGAACTGGAGACTTATTAGAGATGATAGAACATGACTTATAGATTTGCGTGAGCACTATTTCGTATGTCGTCATCACTTCCGGTCGCTACCGGAAGCAAATTTAAAAAATGGATTTTTTCAACTTTTTTGTTTTTTAATGTTCTTCTTCGATAAAGGTAAAGTGATTAGAGACTCTTTATAGAATGCTGAATATGATATTTGATTTTAAATTGATCGAACCAAACTCTAGATATTCGTAATTTTAATTCTGAAGCGAGGTCCTCGCTAGTCTAATGGTTAGCGTAGTGGATTTTCATGCGGGCGACCCGGGTTCAATCCCCGAGATTACTCGAAATATTTCCCCCCACTTTATAACAAATGAAGAATTTAAGGTGAGCTACTGGACACGGAAAGAACGGAAGACCTTCTTGTTGTCATGGCAACAAGTTTCTAGTTATTATTCTTTTTCTCCGGTACTTTTTTGTCCAGGGGTGTTCTCAGAAACTACAAAATGGATCGTTGTGAAACTTTCCAGGATGATAGTGTAGCATTTGTAGATGTGCAGAGCGATAGTCATTTTGTCTGTACGTGCATGCACGAGCACGCATATGCATTGCAATTTTGGTACCAAAATTGAAAATCAGAATACACAAGGAATCGACCTGAAACCTTGATAGGATGATAGTATATGATTTGTAGATGTGCAAAATGATAGTGATTTTTCTGTTTGTGCGTGTCTGCGCATGCACGTGCATAACATTTTTTGTACACTAAATCTGTAATCAGTCTAACTTTCTTTTTATTGTTCATTGAAATGGTTTGATATCCATATGATGGGTAAGTATTGAGACCCTGAATTGATTTGCATGGTCAAAATTATCAATCTACACGTGCATTCACATGCGCTTCTTTTTGATTGGATAATACTAAAACGTCTGTAACTCCCCTATGAATGAAGCGAATTAGTTGATCTCCACAGCATTTGTAAATAATATATGCATCTACAAATTGTTGTAATAGAAAATACCAACGCACACGCGCATCCGCATGGATCGTCTTTCGAAAGCTCATTTTTAAAGGACGATAACGTTTTTGTTTTTCATCAACTTCTTTTGATGTTGAGGTTTTAGGTGTGTCTTGGTACTCCTTACAAATTGCTGTGGTTAAGATAACTGCTCAGCACGTGTGATGAATTCTGATTGGACGATTTTGAAATCACTATAACTTTCTTATATTTAATGCAAACATTATGAAATTCATATTGTGGTTATATGATGCAAATGCCTATTGAATGACATTAACAAAGGTACAGGATCATACTCGTGTGCGCGTACATGCACGTGCATTGCTATCTTTCATTTTTTGGTACTGAAATGACCATTTAAAACGTACTAATTAAAGGCTTAAATATATGACTTTTGCTACATTTATGGGTTTACAATGGCACCAATTTGTAATTGGGGGGAGGTTTGGGGAAAATATGCAACGGTCTCCGTTACAATTAGAACTAGTTCAAGGTGTGAAACATGTACTAATGTACGTAATTCAATTTGTTTACAACGTTTGTTTGTTAACTTATGGATTAAGATTAGTAAACTAGAATATTCACATATTTCACAGAAAATGTGACATAAATCAAATCTGAATGTGGTTATAATTTCTTCTGTTGACATATACGGTCAATGAAATTATTTTAATTCATAAAGTTATCCGATAATTATCAGGCTAAACCGCGCCCATGCATATTAATTAAGGCCTGAAATTGGTTTCCCAATCTTGTCAAACCAGGTACAAATCCTTAGAAAGCTATTTATGGATCCTATCAGTAGCGCTTTCCCATACAATAAATTATCAATTGCTACTCTCTCAGGATATATATATATATATATATATATATATATATATATATATATAGATATATATAACTAACTAACTCAGGACACTGACAAATGATCGGACTTAACGCAAGAGAGCACTAGAGTCGGCGCTATATATATATGTGAATATTACTACTTGGAGGACCACTGACCACAATTGATAGTACTTGATGGGTAGACCGTCATTTCTTTTCTGCGTCTCTGTTTATAAAATTATCCCACTGTGACCTCGTCCGATCTCTTATGTTATTTGCATCGACCCTTTTCGCATTTAATCGCACTATAAACAATTCTGTTTGTTCTAACACATACTAGATGAAGTATTGACCTCACGTGTTTCTGGGATTTCTGTGAATTTTGTTGCTTCCTTCCGCAAGGTAAAGAGAGAGACCATTCTGAAAAGATGACCACGGCAAAACGTAAGTTTAACATCATAACATCTCTTTTTAAGATAATACTAATAAAAATATCAAGTCTTTCATCAAGAAATATTACTGTAATGTTATGCCCTGTTAATTATTTTTAGAAGCAGTCGTGGTGACTGCTTCTAAACATTATTAATAGGGAATACATGTAACATTATAGCAATTTTTGATGTCATGTCATCTTCATATCGAACTTGAGCAATCAAACTGTGATTAATTCCCCTCGTCTGATATCAATTGACAGCGAATTTGGTACGGAAAAAATCAAAATAATTTACATTGCAATGATATCCATGTTACACGTATTCTTTTGATACTTTTGTACATTATAAAGCATTGCATATTTTAATAGTAAAACCATCTAAGAAGTTAATAAATCACAGAAAATTACATTGCATATAAAGAACTTTACAAGTAAGACATAATAAATAGTTAATACCACAAAGCCGATCCTGATAGTGTATATCTATTATTATCATTATACATTTGTATAGCGCTTTAAGAATTGAAGAAACTAGTGAAGTATACTGTATGGGCTTTGTAATGTTTGATATATTTTTTATTATGTTACTACCTGTGTTGATTTCTGGATTATATATTAATTATCATAGCGTTCTTTATTTGTACGTGGGAAATCTAATGCGGCATGTACCAAGACTACTTCTCCATCATTTATAATCATAAAACTTTAAGCCCATATTATAAAAAAAAAAAACACTTGGTAATTCAAGGGAAAGTCAAAGCGTGCAAAACCATATATCTTAAGTATAATTAGGTTATGTGCTATTATGAATGAAAATGTCATCTTTTCTTGTTGAGATAAAACACAATTTCTTGACCGGTTTTATAGAGTTATAAATACATGTAAGGTGAGTTAAGGATTTGTGAAGCCGCCTCAGATTTGCTGTTTGAATCTTTTTGCTATACCAAATCAAAGGTCAGCTATAATGTGCCTTGCTATATTTGGCAAGTTGTGTTGAAATCTTATAACCTTGGTATAATTAATTCGGAATTTATGGTTATATTTTGATTTCATCATTAGAATATGGTCATCTCGTATATTAAAGGTTTCTCCCATGCGTATGTAAATTCAAAGTCTTTTGTCGTTACTCTGTAAGAGGTAAATTGTCTTTTGACGAAATTTGGCAAAAACAATAACGTACCGGGTTTTAGGGACGGTTATCTTAAACCAGTACTTGTGAAATTCATCAATGTAAAAAAAAAATATTTATTTTGTTTTGGGAGTGGAATAAGAGAAAGTTTACAGGTATCGAGACAGCTTGAAAATGAGGTGAATTGAAACTAATTCAAAAAGGCGTAAATACACACCAATCTTTATGTACATTAATATATCTATGTACCAAATTGATGCAGATGTACGAATTGACAGAGTGACACCGACTTTAAGGTGGCTCTCTGCACCTCAAAAGCAAGAAATAATTTAATTATGACAGTTAGGATGAGATATAATGAGTACATATGTCTTAAAGGCATACATATGCAATTTTGGATAATAACAGGATTTTCAAAAATTTATCTGAGTACATATGAACAAAGACTGGGGGATTTGAACTCGGGTTCTGTGATTCACCAGCCCCATGCTTCAAACACTGAGCTATGGTGATATACACACAACTCGATCGATACAAATAATTTTAAATCACCATTTTGTGACTTAGAAAATTCATTTTCTCTTTTTGTTACCTCTTTAAAGGAATTCCGGTGCCAGCCTCTAAAACTGAATATCCTAATGAAAGGTGAAGATAACGAACAGGGATTAAAACATCTTATTATCTCGAAATCTACAAACATGGCAAGACCCATTAGACGATATCAAGTTATAGAGATCAGTCCTTCAAATAAATGAACAGGAGGGGTAAATACTATATCCTAAATATTGTAAAATATATAGCGAATTTGTGGAGCATTATGCATACCGATTGTTAGGCCGTTCTTGGACCACTGAATTTGACTACGGATAACCCCGTTTACCTGATCAGGATATAGGGCTCACGGTGGGTGTGACCGGTCGACAGCGGATGCATATTCCTCCTAGGCACCTGATCCCACCTCTGGTGTGTCCAGGGGTCCGTGTTTGCCCAACTATCTATTTTGTATTGCTTATAGGAGTTATGAGATTGATCACTGTTCGTTATCTTCACCTTTCATGTAGATGAAAAGTGGAGGATATATACAACAATACAATGTATTTTGAAGTTGAAAATTTTCAAATTTACTTTATTTTGTAAAAAAAAAAAAATACAGTTTTAATAGAAGGTAATCTATTTAAAACCCCTGCTGGACTCGGACCTGCAACCAGGGTAGGTATTTAAATTGACAAGGAAAAGTCAATTATTGCTGATATTGATTTTTTTCATCCATGTATTTAAAGGAAGTCAGCCATTACGACGGTGTACCTCATTAAAGCCGTTAATTTGGTGTCGAAAATTTTTGTTGCAAAATTGTGATTTACTATTTCAATGACAGAAAATGATGAGGTTTATAAACTTTTGTTATTAATATTCGTGTTAGAAAGCCTATCCAGAGGCTCTGAATGAAGCAAAATTACATTATTGTCTCCCCGTAAGAAACTGATTTCTATATAATGCTAAATATAATTATTCATTAGAACCGAAATCTTTATTTTAATAAAATCTTAAACTTAGTTTTAATTTTATCAATGTGATTATGACTATGGTTAAAGTTATATACAGATTCTTTATTTCCGTGAGCCCCAGGCTCATTGGATATCATATACATAAATACAATTATACATACAAACAAAAATGGCATTATGGAGAGCGAGTAGACAACAATGTTACAACGATGTACAATTTAGATTAAACAAATGATATCACACCATATGGGAGTTTCGTAGCTTAGTAGTATACTGTAAAAAAATTCCAACATTAATCAGTTCCTTAGTATTTTTAACACTGAGTAGTTTAATCAATTTGTAAACACTGGGTTTTGTATAATAGAATTTCTTAACATATTTTTTTCTCAAATCATCGTATAGAGGGCATTTTAAAATAAAGTGGAACTCATCCTCTACATCATTTAGCTCACAAACAGTACATAACCGTCGTTCTCTGACTATATTATTATGTCTTCCAACTTCAACATTGAGTTTATGCGATGAAATTCTAAAGCGAGTAATAAAAGATTTGTGCACAGAGTCAATGGGTTTAGTCAAGTAAAACTGTAAACAAAAGTTATCAATCAAATGCTGATATAAAAAACCTTTTGGTGAATTTGTAATGTTTTCTAAAATTGTTTGTTTGTAAACATCAATCAAACGTTGTTCAATTAACTTGTAAGTATTATTATTTACATTTGAGGCATTCCAAAGATAAGATAAGCCTAGATTTGCCAGTTCTCTTTGAATGTTTACAGTCCAACTATCATCACAGGAAACTCGTTCATCATAGCATGCTTTTAAAATACAGTTATTTGATTGTAGTAATTTAAGCCAATACTTAAATATTCTAAGTTTCATTTTGAATGCTAGAGGAACTCTACCAAGTTCGCAGTAAACTAAATTATTGCAGGTTTTACTGTTTACACCTAAAGCTTTTTACAAAAGCCTATATGCACTTTCTCAACATCTCGAGCTTGATGAAAACCCCATATTTCTGAACCGTATAATAAAACCGTGTTGACATAGGTATAAAAAATGTAACATCGTGTTTCTGTATTAAAAGAATGTTTTTTTTCAAATTATTGGAAATTGAAAATAAAGCTTTTCTCCCCTGTTCTGCGGCATATACAAAACTATCATAATAGCACATTTTTACATCAAAATAAATTTTTCAGATTTAAAGTTAATATAACTTTAACTACGGATAATTCTGACATATCATCAGAGTTAGGTTATGAGAGATTGATAGGAGGATAATCTACGAAACTTTGATGCTTTCTCTGTTAAGCGCAAAATATCTTATAAGCATTATATACATGTACCACAATTTGTTCAGAATGTTATTTCAAATAATATACAATCTTCAAAACTTTTCTTCTGAGCCCTTTAACGGAATTTCGGGGTTGGACCCTAAGATTAAATATCCAAATTATCTCGAAACTGAAATAAATGTTCTGGAACAAGTTGTAAATAATGACAAGACTCATACGACAATATAAATTTTCAAGTGAAAATAAAGGGCCAGGGGGGGGGGGGGTCAAATTGTTTTATTAATATTTCAAAATCTATAAAGAATTTATGAAGCAATTTTGAAGATAATTAGTACGTTCTGACGTTTATCAACTACTGATCTTAGGAAAATGACGGTCATACACGTATATTAAGGGATTTAATGATGACGTAATGAGTATTGCATAGCATTATAGAACAAATATTGCTCTTTGATTTAGGGTCAGAGTTGTAATATGTATTGCATCTATCGCATTACATCATTACAAAATCAAACGTGACATCATCGTTGGTCACAAGGAGATCGCATCTAGTTCTTATTATTACATCTTCGCTAGCCAAGGGTTTTCGGTCCACTCCGCTCCCCATAAATTGCGAACCGAAAACCCTTGGTTAGCGAAGATGACTCATTACTAGTAATCGGTTTTTAGTTATTAAGGTCTTCCGTCTTCAGCGGAAGACTTTATAGTTTTTTATTATTAAGGTCTTCAGTCTCCAACGGAAGACCTAATAGTGATTGTATTGTTTCTTTTTATTACCATTAAGGTCTTCCGCCTTCAAAGGAAGACCTTATAGTGATTGTGTTGTTTTTTTTATCATTGAGGTATTCCGTTTCCAACGGAAGACCTTTTAATGATTGAACAGTTTATTATTAAAGGGGAAGGCAACCCAATTTTTTTTTTTACATGATCAATGATGGGATGAATAATACGATAACAATTTGTCATACTATTCTGTTGATATACGGCCTAGATTAGCTTCAGTACAATTTTGAAAGCGATAAAAATTGAAACTCCCGCCATCTATATGCCATGGCGTGGAACTCTTTTGTATTCAAGACCACAAAAATCAATAATTTTGACGTCACACCGTCTGTTCTGGTTTTGATGAGATTCTAAGATGTGCATGCGATATGGTAGATTTTACGAATAAATAGGTTGATGTCTTCCTGTCAAGCTGTTGATTGGACTAATGCGAAGGCAAGATGTCATTTTTTCTCTCGAAATTCCTTACCCAACCAAGTCATCAAAAAAGAAAAGACTATCCAAACTGTGGATCTATCATTTGTGTGATGACAAATTGAGGTTTTGGACATTAATATTTGTATGAAGAAACGTGTATCATCTCCCTGGTCTGTGACTCGAATGAACTTCTTCATTTCTCTATTCCCTCTTGCGAAAGAACGGGCTCAAATCTATACGGCTCCAAACTTAACTGTTCGTAACCTGTCTTGTTTATAATGCTGCTGATGAAATAATCCGGAACCGACGGTGTGACGTGATAAATCAAACTTCAATGACCGCTCGCATAGCGGTGGGTAATTTGAAATATATGATAGATTAATATATTAATACTCTAGTGATTGTACTGATTAAGGTCTTACGTCTTCAGCGGAAGACCTTATAGTGATTGTTTTGTTTCTTTTTATTAAGGTATTCGGTTTTCAACGGAAGACCTTAATGTTATTCTAAGTTTTTTCTTAATTATTATTATTTTTGCTTACAATTTTTGTTTACGCGATTTCTTAAATATGCGTCCACCGATTATCGTAAAATTTTCGGGGATGATAAATATTCACTTAAACTCTATAACACTTTTTGCGATTTTGTTTACGTTAATTTTTACGTCAGATTTTTACGTTCTAGTGAAATTTTTCGGGTCACTTTGTCTGGGAGTGTATACGAGCGCGGTCGTTTGGATTACATGCAATTAAAAACATCTTCGAGAGGAGTCAAGATAAATGCATTATTAAAACATCAAACACGGGTAGTATACATGTGGGTACCTCGTGTTGGGTCTGTTGACACCTTAACGCTTCTAAATAGTATAAAAGATTTATTCCCACGTAGATTTTGCGTAATTTACTTTATTGCAAATACATGTACGTATAGCATATCGACCCGAGGAAATAATCCCAGAATTAATGTACGTACAAAATCAAGAGTGTGACCATTAATTTACATTTAGATTGTGCAATATTTGTATATATAACTTTTTTGGATGCATATAACACTGTTTATTGTACTGAACTATACGTATATTATATGTTGGACAGAAATGTACGAGAAAAATCACATCTTTATGCATGTAACACAGACAAACGATACAAAAGTTTCAAAAGGGAAACGTCTTCCATAGATATAGGCGTAAAATAAGCAGAAATACTTGTCAAATCAGTTTGACATTCGGGCACGAATATGCATTGAAATGTAGCATCGTTTGTTTTTTTTAAAGTAAGAGGGAGGGGTAGGGGGGCTTAAGGAAAATAATTGACTTGTCTAATATTCCAGTCAAGTGAGACAAAATGAAATATGATAACTTGTGACTTTGTCCAAACTTGAAATTGTTAAAATGATAATTGGGGAGGGGAGGGGTTGATTAAGTGAAACTGCCTTATTTTGGTACATGTATCAGCGCTCGTTCGCTCGCTACATCCACATGTATAAAGGTTGAATTCATAACTGCATGTTCTTACATTTTTCTCCCATTCAGAACATCTCAAACTTTTTAACCAAACAATAGTTATGTTTTATAATAATAAAAATGATTTATTATATTCTTTGATATTAGTGAGTGGTCTGCTGTTTTCTTTGAATTTTCGCAATTGATAACCCTGACATTTATACTTTATGAATTAAATTTCTGACATAATAAGAAAGTTTATTTTCAATCTTACGAACACGTTCCTTTTTTCATTTTTGCCTTGCTATGAAAATCGACCCTTTCACTTCGGTGTCCGAGCGACAGTGAAAGGTTAATGCACGGTGAATGCTTTATGAACGGTGAACGCACGGTAAGCACAAAACTGTAAACGGAGAGCGCACGGTGAACGCACGGAGAGTGTACGGTGAACGCGCGGAGAGCGCACGGTGAGCAAATGAAAAAAGGGTTAAGTAGAACGTTTCAGGGACTGTACCTGTACGTATGCACACGCATGCGTACAAGATGTCGACTATGATAATGTGCTGTCATAATATCTTGCATTTTTTAATGCGGAAAAGCGAGTTGATTTGGTACAACTGCTTATGTTACGTCATTATTCAGAGATCTCGGTGGTCTCAGCCTGATACTATGCTGTATGGAGTGTCGTTAGTTGTCTCCAATGAAACATGTTTCGTGCATATATATGTAATTAATTGCTAGTATTGTTGAATGACATTATATTTGATAATTGTATAAATTTAATAACTACATGTGTATATGATATCTGATAGGAATTTGATACTTTATTGCAGAATTATTCTGGAATGATATTCAATTTTAAAAACTATGGAACGCAATTAGTGACATTAAATGAAAACCTGTCTATGTTATATTTTTTTATTTATTATTGTTATAATTGGTATTGCAGTCTTTTACCAATTGGCATGGAATAAAGTCTTAACTTTGCCGTGGTTATATGTCTGTCACTTCATTACAAGCTGCTGCAACCCAGGGTTTACAATATACGTGACAGAAAAAATAAATTATGTGTTTTTTCCTTTCATTTCTCAGAAACTATTTGAGATAGAATTTTGAAACTTGTTTAGATAATAAGCTATAGTGTACAGACTTCTGATATGGGTCTATCATTTTCATCCATCACTTCCAATCGTCACAAGAAATGATGAAACACAATCTAACTTCTAAAGAGTATATTTTGATCATTGTTTCATCATTTAAATATGTAATTGGTTTTGAAATCGGGCCATACGTTGGCGAGTCATTTATTATTTTCTCTTTGCAGAGTTAGCTCAGTCGGTTTAGTCACTAGTCTACGACCAAGAAAACCTGGAAGACGCACGTTTAAATCCGTTCGTGGGCGAAAAAAAAATTCCACATTTTTTCTATCCTTTTTTTCAATAAGGATTATTTCAAAATATGTAAAATATACCAAGATAAAGTTGAAGGTTGGTTTCTACCGGTACCTATGCGTACGCATGCATGCAAGATGTGGACCTTAATGAATTATATGTTTTATTCTTTTATATCTCAGAATTTATTTGAAATTGAATCATGAAACTTGTGTTCATCATATACTATGGTCTACAGACTTCTGATATGGGTCTGCCTTTTTCATCAGTCACTTCTGGTCATCACAAGGAAAGTAATGAAATATAATTTCCAAAAAGATTTCAATTATTGTTTCCCATTTTTTGTCGCGACACCATCGCAGAGGCTTTTTAATGGTTCTGGTACAAACAAAAAGCTGTGAACCGGATGTAATGTAACGGAAGACCTTCTTATTACTAGTAATGAGCTTCTAGTTATTCTAGTTTTTCTCCGGTACTATTTTGTCCGGGAGTGTTCTCAGAAATTGCAAAAGGGATCGATATGAAACTTTCCAGGATAATAGTATAGCGTTTGTAGATGTGCAGAGCGATAGTCATTTTGTCGGCACGTGCATTGCAATTTTGGTACACAATAGTCGAAATCAGAATATACAAGGGATCGATATGAAACCTTGAAAAGATGATAGTATAGCATTTGTAAATGCGAAAAATTATAATCAATTTGTCTGCACGCGCTTGCAAGCGCATGCACGAGCATAACATTTTTGCACTCTAACTTTGTAATTAGTCTAACTTTTTTGTTGTTCATTGAAATGATTTGATATTTGTATCATATGTAGGTATTGAAACCCTTAAATGATTTGCATAGTCAAAATTATCAATCTGTAAGCGCATGCACGTGCGCTTCTTTTTGATTGGATAATACTAAAACGTCTGTAACTCTATGATGAATGAAGGAAATGAGTTGATATTCACAGTATGGGTCGATAATAAATGTATCTATGTATTGGTGCAATAAAACGTTCCATGGCGCACGCACATGCGCGTGAATTGTCTTTGGAATGTTCATTTTTAAAGAACGATAATGTTTTTGCTTTTCATCAAATTCTTTTGATGTTGGGGTTTTAAGTGTGTCTTGGTACTCTTTACAAATTGCTGTGGTTAAAACTACTGCTCAGCATGTACATGAACGTGAGCTGAATTCTGATTGGACGCTTTTAAAATCACCATAACTTCCTTATATTTAATGGAAACGTTATGAAATTATTACTGTGGGGATATGATACAAATCCCTGTTGAATGATATCAACAAAAGTGCGGAATCGTGTATGCACGTGCATTGCTTTCTTTCATTTCTTGGTACTGAAATGACCATATTAGTATTAATTCATACTACATGAATTAAAGGCTAAAATAGAATGATTTTTGCTATATGTTTACAGTGACATCACTTTTTAATTGGGGGAGGTTTGGGGAACCTATGTAACGGTCCCTGTTACAATTAGAACAAGTTATTATTGTCCTTGGTAGTCCCCTCGATTTTCCCAGCCATTTTTCAAACGATTTTAATAGGATTTTCAGGAAAGACGTATTCTAGTTAAGAGACGTTGCATGTCAATTTGTGAGTGAAACATCACTTCCGGTCGGGAGTTATCTCTCTTTTAGTGACTTTATCTCCTCCGAAACTAACAAAGCTAGAGTTAACATTTTGACACAAGATAGAGACATTATTCCAGATGTTTTGTCAGGCCTTCGATTTGACCGGAAGTGATTCGCCTAAACGTTCGCCTGCACCTGAAATAATGGAGGCGAATTTTTTTTTGCTCATTTCTGTGATTTTTGACATTTGTTCTAGATTATTTTTTAATATTTTCTCAAAAATTAAAAAGAATCTGGTAAGCATTATAGAAGAAAAGGTGTTTGTTATAAAGTTTTTTCAAGGGGAATAATGTACGTAACTTGTAACTTTGATGCTTTCTATCTCTTAAACGAAAAATATTTTGTAAAACGTTATGCAACATAAATTGGTCAGAATGTGACTGTAACAATAAGACATCTCCTAATTTTGTCTTACAACCCCTTTCAAGTAATTCAGTGACCGGTCCCTAAAACTGATTATCATATATCCTTTTCACAGCCATAGCATAAAAATGCTTAATGACCAAAAACAGAGCTTGTGACCCCCTGCCCTTGGTCTCAGGTAAGGATATCTTAACAAAACAATTTTGCATCCCAACAACTCGTTTAAACGTCTATGATATTTCTTTCAAATCCAAATAATTTTACTCTTGATTTTAGCCAATCACGCAACACCTACACAGTTATACCTCTGCTCAAATCTTGGGTAAACTCCCTTCGGGTTACGCATCCGGGTTTTTTTTTAACCCCCCCCCCTTTTTTAGCGGAACATTTCTTACTATTTAAAAGGATATACAACGATCTCAAGTTTCAGGGACCAGCCCCTGGAAAAGGACCAAAATGCGTCAGAAGTAGAAGACTTTTCTAAATATCTCAGAAGCTAAATAGAGTTTGTTAAGCATTATAGGAGCAAAGATGTGTGTTTTAAATAACGTTTCACAACTGTTGATGTTAGGTTTAATTGATCATTGATTATGTAAGAAGTGTTTCATAGATGAATAATTTTCAAAAGTTTGATGCTCATTCAAATATTTTGTAAAATGTTATATAAGGAAATTAGCCAGAATATCATTGTAAACTAGTTCTAATTGTAACGGGGACCGTTACATATGTTCCCCAAACCTCCCCCCAATTAAAAAGTGATGTCCTTGTGAATCTATTGCAAAAAATCATTTTATTTTAGCCTTTAATTACATGTAGTACTTTCAATATGGTCATTTCAGTACCAAGAAATGAAAGAAAGCGTTGCACCTGCATACACACGCATGCGTGTATGATTCCGAATTTTTGTTGATGTCGTTCAACAGGCATTTGTATCATATACCCACAGTTTGAATTTCATAACGTTTCCTTATTACAGAGCTACACTGTACAAGTCACCATCTATCATCCCTGAAAGTTTGAAGACTCAATCTTTAATCGTTTATGAGAAAACGCCCGGACAAAATGTCATTTGAAAAATGGTAATTCGGCCGTAACTTGCGACCAGAAGTGAATTTTGAAACAGTGTTAAAGGGTACCCTGGATATGGATAATGTCAATAATATCCGTAAATATCGTATTAAAAACTTGATAAATAAGTGAGATATACGAGGACAAAGAAAAGCCATATTTCCGAAGTTTTTCTCTAAAAACCGGAAGTTGCTGGTTAAACTTCCGGTAAATCTAACATTTTCTGAAACGCTGAAAGAGACCTAATTAATCTATGCAAGTTTTGTTTTAAAAGTATAAATTTGAAATTTGACGTTTCTTTTGTTCACTTCCGGTGACGGCCGGAAGTGACGGATCGCAATGATAAACCTTATTACAGAGCTACAAGTCACCATCTATCATCCCTGAAAGTTTGAAGACTCAATCTTTAACTGTTTATGAGAAAACGCCCGGACAAAATGTCATTTCAAAAACAGAAATTCGGCCGTAACTTGTGACCGGAAGTGAATTTTGAAATAGTGTTACGGGGTTTCTCTCAAGATGGATAATGTCAATAATATCTGTAAATATCGTATTAAAAGTTTGATAAATAAACGAGATATACG
This sequence comes from Ostrea edulis, assembly GCF_947568905.1. NCBI lineage: Eukaryota > Metazoa > Mollusca > Bivalvia > Ostreida > Ostreidae > Ostrea > Ostrea edulis. Next base: position 51,482,064 of record NC_079165.1, on the reverse strand, counting down.
AGGACAAAGAAAGACCATTTTTCGAAGTTTTTCCTCTAAAAACCGGAAGTTGCTGGTTAAACTTCCGGTAAGTCTAACATTTTTTGAAACGCCGAAAGATATCTAATTAATCTATGTAAGTTTTGTTTCAAAAGCATAAATTTGAAATTTGACGTTTCATTTGTTCACTTCCGGTGACGGCCGGGAGTGACGGATGGCAATGATAATACCCTATTGCACAGCTACAAGTCACCATCTATCATCCCTGAAAGTATGAAGACTCAATCTTTAACTGTGTATGAGAAAACGCCCGGACAAAATGTCATTTGAAAAACGAAAAATTGAAATGGTGGTATAAACTTCAGATAGCAACGCATCAACCCTGAAAATTTCGAGCAAATCGATCATGCCATCTCCGAGAAATCCTCTGCACAAAATCGGTAAGGAAAAAAAAAGAATAATAATAACGCACTATAACTGTGTTGAGATGCCAACACAAATGTCTCCAAACACCTCCCCATTTCAGAAATGGTTTTTGATGCCAGATATGCATTCAGGATCCTCAAAAAACCCTAGAAACTAAATTTGGTTGAAATGCGGTGGACTTGATTTTTGGCCGCCATTTTCTTCAATGGCGCCATTTTGAAAGATTTGAAAATTGATTGGAAGGAAATACTGATGCTAGAAATGAATTGTGGACTCTCAATTTACCCCAGAACCCAAACGTTGTAGAGATTTTAACACTTTCAAATATTACGGTATATGGCGGCCATTTTGAAAATGTCGGCTCAAAATTTTTTTTGATGGTGGAAATGGATTCGGAGTCACTAAATTACCCTGGAAATAGAATTTGGTTAAAATCGGACAACCTTGATTTTTTGACGTTCTTTGGTCGCCATCTTGAAACGGCGGCCATTTTGAAAATTTGAAAAGTTGAACGCACCCCTCCTAATGACCCTCTATCAGCTCACAAAGTCTGAAGTGGATCTGTCGAAGCACTTTCATATAATCGAGCGGACAAATTTCTCACTAAAGAAGAGGAAAAATAAGAAAAAAATAATAAGAACGAGCTATAACTGTGTTGGGATGCCAACACAAATGTCTCCGAACACCCTAGAAACTAAATTTGGTTGAAATCCGACGGACTTGATTTTTGGCCGCCATTTTCTTCAATGGCGGCCATTTTGAAACATTTCAAAATTCATTGGAAGGGAATACTGATGCTAGAAATGAACTGTGGACCCTCCATTTACCCCAGAACCGAAATGTTGCAGATATTTTGACACTTTGAAATATTTCGGTATATGGCGGCCATTTTGAAAATGGCGGCTCAAAAAAAAAAAATTGATGGTGGAAATGGACTTGGAGTCACAAAATTACCCTAGAAATAGAATTTGGTTGAAATCCGACAACCTTGAGTTTTTAACTTTTTTTGTCCGCCATCTTGAAACGGCGGCCATTTTGAAAATTTGAAAAGTTGAATGCACCCCTCCTAGTGACCCCCTATCAGCTCACAAAGTTTGAAGTGGATCTGTTGAAGCACTTTCACAAAATCGGTCGGACAAATTTCTCACTAAAGAAGAGGAATAATAAGAAGAAAAGAATAAGAATAATAAGAAACGGAGCAAAAACAATATGTGTCCGACACTTTGTGTTCGGAGACATAATAAGAAACGGAGCAAAAACAATGTCTCCGACACTTTGTGTTCGGAGACATAATAACGAGCTATAACTGTGTTGGGATGCCAACACAAATGTCTCCGAACACCTCCCCATGTCAGAAATGCTTTTTGATGCCAGATATGCACTCAGGATCCTCAAAAAAACCTAGAAGCTGAATTTGCTTGAAATCCGACGAACTTGATTTTTGGCCGCCATTTTCTTCAATGGCGGCCATTTTGAAACATTTGAAAATTAATTGGAAGGAAATACTGATGCTAGAAATGAATTGTGGACCCTCCATTTACCCCAGAACCCATATGTTGTAGAGATTTTAACACTTTCAAAGAGTTCGGTATATGGCGGCCATTTTGAAAAGGACGGTTCAAAAAAAAATTTGATGGTGGAAATGGACTTGGGGTCACTAAATTACCCTAAAAATAGAATTTGGTTGAAATCCGACAACCTTGAGTTTTTGACGTTTTTTAGCCGCCATCTTGAAACGGCGGCCATTTTGAAAATTTGAAAAGTTGAATGCACCCCTCCTAGTGACCCCCTATCAGCTCACAAAGTTTGAAGTGGATCTGTCAAAGCACTTTCAAAAAATCGGTCGGACAAATTTCTCACTAAAGAAGAGGAATAATAAGAATAAGAAGAAGAAAATAATAATAATAACGAGCTATAACTGTGTTGGGATGCCAACACAAATATCTCCGAACACTTCCCCATGTCAGAAATGGTTTTTGATACTAGATATGCACTCAGGATCCTCTAAAAACCCTAGAAACTAAATTTGGTTGAAATCCGACGGACTTGTAATTTGGCCGCCATATTCTTCAATGGCGGCCATTTTGAAACATTTGAAAATTGATTGGAAGGAAATACTGATGCTAGAAATGAATTGTGGACCCTCCATTTACCCCAGAACCCAAATGTTGTAAAGATTTCAACACTTTGAAATATTTTAGTATATGGCGGTCATTTTGAAAATGGCGGCTCAAAAAAAAATGTTGATGGTGGAAATGGACTTGGGGTTACTAAGTTACCCTAGAAATAGAATTTGGTTGAAATCCGACAACCTTGAGTTTTTGACGTTTTTTCGCCGCCATCTTGAAACGGCGGCCATTTTGAACATTTGAAAAGTTGAATGTACCCCTCCTAGTGACCCCCTATCAGCTCACAAAGTTTGAAGTGGATCTGTCGAAGCACTTTCACAAAATCGGTCGGACAAATTTCTCACTAAAGAAGAGGAATAATATGAATAAGAAGAAGAAAATAATAATAATAAGAAACGGAGCAAAAACAATATGTCTCCGACACTTTGTGTTCGGAGACATAATAATAAGAAACGGAGCAAAAACAATATGTCTCCGACACTTTGTGTTCGGAGACATAATAAGAAACGGAGCAAAAACAACATGTCTCCGACACTTTGTGTTCGGAGACATAATAATAAGAAGAAAATAATAATAAGAATAATGAGCTATAACTGTGTTTGGATGCCAACACCAATGTCTCCAAACACCTCCCCATGTCAGAAATGCATTTTGGTGCCAGATATGCACTCAGGATCCTCAAAAAACCCTAAAAACTGAATTTGGTTAAAATCCGACGGACTTGATTTTTGGCCGCCATTTTCTTCAATGACGGCCATTTTGAAACATTTGAAAATAGATTGGAAGGAAATACTGATCCTCTAAATGAATTGTGGACCCTCCATTTACCCCAGAAACCAAATGTTGTAGAGATTTTAACACTTTCAAATATTTCGGTATATGGCGGCCATTTTCAAAATGGCGGCTCAAAATAAAATTTTGATGGTGGAAATGGACTTGGGGTCACTAAATTACCCTACAAATAGAATTTGGTTGAAATCCGACAACCTTGAGTTTTTGACGTTTTTTGGCGGCCATATTGAAACGGCGGCGATTTTGAAAATTTGAAAAGTTGAATGCACCCCTCCTAGTGACCCCCTATCAGCTCACAAAGTTTGAAGTGGATCTGTCGAAGCACTTTCACAAAATCGGTCGGACAAATTTCTCACTAAAGAAGAGGAATAATAAGAATAATAAGAAGAAAATAATAATAATAACGAGCTATAACTGTGTTGGGATGCCAACACAAATGTCTCCGAAGACCTCCCCATGTCAGAAATGGTTTTTGATGCCAGATATACACTCAGGATCCTCAAAGAACCCTAGAAAATAAATTTGGCTGATTTCCGACGGACTTGATTTTTGGCCGCCATTTTCTTCAATGGTGGCCATTTTGAAAAATTTGAAAATTGATTGGAAGGAAATACTGAAGCTAGATATGAATTGTGGACCCTCAATTGACCCCAGAACCATAATCTTGTAGAGATTTTAACACTTTCAAATATTTCGGTATATGGCGGCCATTTTGAAAATGGCGGCTCAAAAAAAAATTCATGGTGGAAATTGCCCTAAAAATAGAATTTGGTTGAAATATGACACCCTAGGGTTTTTGACGTTTTTTGGCCGCCATCTTGAAACGGCGTCCATTTTGAGAATTTGAAAAGTTGATCGCACCCCTCCTAGTGACCCCCTATCAGCTCACAAAGTTTGAAGTGGATCAGTCGAAGCACTTTCACAAAACCGCGCGGACAAATTTCTCACTAAAGAAGAGGAAAATTAAGAAGAAAATAATAAGAATAATAAGAAACACAGCAAAAACAATATGTCTCCGACACTTTGTGTTCTGAGACATAATAACGAGCTATAACTGTGTTGGGATGCCAACACATATGTCTCCGAACACCTCCCCATGTCTGAAATGGTTTTTGATGCCAGATATGCACTCAGAATCTTCAAAAAACCCTAGAAACTAAATTTGGTTGAAATCCGACGGACTTGTTTTTTCACAGCCATTTTCTTCAATGGCGGCCATTTTGAAAGATTTGAAAATTGATTGGAAGGAAATACTGATGTTAGAAATGAATTGTGGACTCTCAATTTAACCCAGAACCCAAATGTTGTAGAGATTTTAACACTTTCAAATATTTCGGTATATGGCGGCCATTTTACAAATGGCGGGTCAAAAAAAAAATTTGATGGTGGAAATTGCCCTAAAAATAGAATTTGGTTGAAATCCGACAACCTTAATTTTTTAACGTTTTTTGGCCCCCATTTTGAAACGGCGGCCATTTTGAAATTTTGAAAAGTTTATTGCACCCCTCCTAAAGACCCTCTATCAGCTCACAAAGTTTGAAGAGGATCGGTCGAAGCATTTACATATAATCGAGCGGACAAATTTCTCACTAAAGAAGAGGAAAAATAAGAAGAAAATAATAACTAGTTCTAATTGTAACGGTGACCGTTACAGATGTTCCCCAAACCTCCCCCAATTAAAAAGTGATGTCCTTGTGATTCTATAGCAAAAAATCATTTTAATTTAGCCTTTAATTACATGTAGTACGTTCAATATGGTCATTTCAGTACCAAAAAATGAAAGAAAGCGTTGCACGCGCATACACGCGCACGCGTGTATGATTCCGAATTTTTGTTGATGTCGTTCAACAGGCATTTGTATCATATACCCACAGTGTGAATTTCATAACGTTTCCACCAAATATAAGGAAGTTATAGCGATTTTAAAATCGTCCAATCAGAATTCAGCACATGTGCATGCACGTGCTGAGCAGTAATTATAACCACAGCAATTTGTAAGGAGTACCAAGACACATCTAAACCCCTAATATCAATAGAATTTGATGAAGAACAAAAACGTTATTGTCCTTTAAAAATTGAAAATCTAAAAAACGTAGCACGCGCATGCGCGTGTGTGTTGGCATTTTTTGTTACACCAATATATAGATACATATATTGTCTACGTATGCTGTGAATATCATCTCATTCGCTTCATAAATAAGATAGTTACAAACGTTTTAGTACTATCCAATCAAAATGAAGCGCACATGCATGCGCGTGTAAATTGGTAATTTTGACCATGCAAATCAGTTAAGGGTCTCAATATCTACTTATGATATGAATTTCAAGACATTTCAATGAACAACAAAAAAGTTAGACTGATTCCAAAGTTAGTGTACAAATTTTGTAATGCGCGTTCACGCGCATGCGTGCGCGTGCTTACAAAATAACTATTATTGTTCATATGTACAAATGATATACTATCATCCTATTTAGGTTTTATATCGCTTCCTTCAATATTCTGATTTTCCATTTTTTGTACCAAAATTGCAATGCACGTTCGCGCGCGTGCATGCACGTGCAGACAAAATGACTATCACTATGCACATCTACAAACGCTATACTATCATCCTGGAAAGTTTCATATCGATCCCTTTTGTAGTTTCTGAGAACACTACCAGACAAAAAAGTACCGGAGAAAAAGAATAATAATAACTAGTTCTAATTGTAACGGGGACCGTTACATATGTTACCCAAACCTCCCCCAATTAAAAAATGATGTCCTTGTGAATCTATAGCAAAAAATCATTTTAATTTAGCCTTTAATTACATGTAGTACGTTCAATATGGTCATTTCAGTACCAAAAAAATGAAAGAAAACGTTGCACGCGCATACACGCACACGTGTGTATGATACCGAATTTTTGTTGATGTTGTTCAACAGGCATGTGTATCATATACCCACAGTGTGAATTTCATAACGTTTCCACCAAATACAAGGAAGTTATAGCGATTTTAAAATCGTCAAATCAGAATTCAGCACACGTGCATGCACGTGCTGAGCAGTAATTCTAACCACAGCAATTTGCAAGGAGTACCAAGACACATCTAAAGCATTAATATCAATAGAATTTGATGAAAAACAAAAACGTTATCATCCTTTAAACATTGAACATTTAAAAAACGTTGCACGCGCATGCTCTTGTGCGTTGGCATTTTTTTGTTACACCAATATATAGATACACATATTGTCTACGTATGCTGTGAATATCATCTCATTCGCTTCATCAATAAGATAGTTACAAACGTTTTAGTATTATCCAATCAAAATGAAGCGCACGTGCATGCGCGTGCAAATTGGTAATTTTGACCATGCAAATCAGTTAAGGGTCTCAATATCTACATATGATATGAATATCAAGCCATTTCAATGAACAACAAAAAAGTTAGACTGATTCCAAAGTTAGCGTACAAATTTTGTAATGCGCGTGCACGTGCTGACAAAATGACTATTATTTTTCATATGTACAAATGATATACTGTCATCTTATTTAGGTTTTATATCGCTTCCTTCAATATTCTGATTTTCCATTTTTTGTACCAAAATTGCAATGCACGTGCGCGCGCGTGCATGCATGTGCAGACAAAATGACTATCACTATGCACATCTACAAACGCTATACTATCATCCTGGAAAGTTTCATATCGATCCCTTTTGTAGTTTCTGAGAACACTACCGGACAAAAAAGTACCGGAGAAAAAGAATAATAATAATAACTAGAAACTCATTACTAGTAATGAGTAGGTCTTCCGTTAGACCACTTCCGGTGAAGAGCTTTCTATTGCTACGAAAACCATTTAAATGTATCAGAAAATGTGCCTTAACAATGAATGAGAAATGTATTATCGAATTTTTTACTCCTTTCTTGTAACTTCCGGTGACGACCGGAAGTACTATTCAGATGCGTTTTCCTATAAATGACAGCGACTCTTTACTGTCTATATTCCCTGAAAATTTCACGTCTCTATCTGAAAGAGTTCTCAACAAAAAGAAGTAGACTAAAGAAAGAAAAAGTAGTAGGTTACTACCGACCGGAAGTCAATTTTGAAAAATTAAATTATCAAAACTTTAGAAGTTGATACTTTTATTAAGACATGTGAAAATCACATGAAAGATTTCAAATATAAGCGAGATTTATGGGGACAAAGAGACGAAAAGTAAAAAGGTATTTTATCAAGAAACCGGAAGTAGTCGTTTTGACTACCGACAGACTCAATATTCTTTTGACACTTTGAAAGAGAGTTAATAAACTAGTATAGGTTTCAATTTAAAAGAAAAAGTTTGAAATTTGAGATTCTTTTAATCACTTCCGGTGACGACAGGAAGTGACGGTCGACATGTTCAACCCCCTACTGCACGCTTACAAACGGAGATTGATCATCCCTGAATATTTGATGAACCTATATTTTACATTTTCCAAGAAAAATGCTGGACAAAATTCCTTTTGAGAAACAGAAAATCGGCCATATTATCCGACCGTAAGTGAATTTTGTAAAAACAAAAATAGTTATAGCAAGGTCATTTCATAAGACATTATTCCTGAAAATTTCAAGAAAATCTATCCATCCAACTCTGAGAAATCACTCGAAGAAATCGGAAAATCGACATTTTTGAAATACTTCCGGTATAGACCGGAAGTGACGGACGAAAAAATTGAATGTATGTGTACAATGGACTAATGTTAGTTGATCAACTTTACAAGTTTCAAGCGTCTATCTATATTCAATATTGAGAAACTGAAAAAACAAGGTTTGAATATGTCCACCCTATATCTTACGACCGGAAGTGAATTTTACAAAAATATTTACATCTTCTCTAGACATTTATAGTGTCTATAACACATGTAAAATTCAAATCATTAACTTGTTTTATGACCGAGATTTATGGCACTGAAAAATGAAAGAATGAATAGTCTTTCTTTGATATAACCGGAAGTTGGAAATTCAACTTCCGGTGGGGTCAATAGTTTTTGAGAATAAGAACGAGACCTCATAAACCGATATAGGTTTCAATTTCAAAAAAAAAAGTTTGAAATTTATTATTTATTAATCACTTCCGGTGACGACCGGGAGTGACGGCCGACATTCTTAACCCCCTACTGCACGCCTACAAAGTGAGATCTATTCACTCTGAAAATTTGGTGACTCTATCTTTTACCGTTTCTGAGAAAAACGTTTGACAACGAAAACAGCTAATAAGCCGTATTTGCCGACCGGAAGTGAAATTTACAAAAATATTTGACGTTACTTTAGACATTTATAGTGACTATAACGTATGTAAAACTCAACTCATTAACTAGTTTTATGACCGAGATTTATGACACTGAAAAATGAGAGAATGAATAGTCTTTCTTTGATATAACCGGAAGTTGGCGATTGAACTTCCGGTGAGTTCAACATTTTTTGAGAATTAGAACGAGATATAGTAAACCAAAGTAGGTTTCAATTTGAAAGAAAAAAGTTTAAAATTGATGATTTATTTAATCACTTCCGGTGACGACCTGAAGTGACGGCGACAAAAAATATTACGTGCATGCACCATAGAGAAAAGAGATCTATCATCCCTGAAAGTTTCATTCGATTATCTTTAGTGGTTTTCAAGTTTACCCCCGGACAATGTTTCTTTCAAAAACCAGAAAATCGGACGTATCTGACGAACGGAAGTGAATTTTGAAAAAATGAAAAAAATACCTCGAGGTACCATCGTTCTCTATAACCTGTGAAAGTTTCAGGAAAATCCATCCAACGGTCTCGGAGATGAAAGGGAAAAAAAAAAATTAATAACGAGCTATAACTGTGTTGGGATGCCAACACAAATGTCTCCGAACACCTCCCCATGTCAGAATTGGTTTTTGATGCACTCAGGATCCTCAAAAAACCCTAGAAACTAAAGTTGATTGAAATCCGACGGACTTGATTTTTGGCCGCCATTTTCGTCAATGGCGGCCATTTTGAAACATTTGAAAATTGATTGGAAGGAAATACTGTAGTTAGAAATGAATTGTGGACCCTCAATTTACCCCAAAACCCAAATGATGTAAAGATTTTAACACTTTCAATGATTTCGCTATATGGCGGCCATTTTGAAAATGGCGGCTCAAAAAAAAAATTTTGACGGTAGAAATGGACTCGGGGTGACCATATTACCCTAGAAATCAAATTTGGTTGAAATCCGACAACCTTGAGTTTTTGACGTTTTTTTGCCGCCATTTTGAAACGGCGGCCATTTTGAAAATTTGAAAAGTTGATTGCACCCCTTCTAATGACCCCCTATTAGATCAGAAAGTTTGAAATGGATCAGTTGAAGCATGTTCATAAAATCGAGCGGACAAATTTCTCACTAAAGAAGAGGAAAAGTAAGAAGAAAATAATAACGAGCTATAACTGTGTTGGGATGCCAACACAAATGTCTCCGAACACCTCCCCATGTCAGAAATGCTTTTTGATGCCAGATATGCACTCCGGATCCTTTAAAAACCCTAGAAACTAAATTTGGTTGAAATACGACGGACTTGTTTTTTGGCCGCCATTTTCTTCAATGGCGGCCATTTTGAAAAATCTGAAAATAGATTGGAAGGAAATACTGATGCTAGAAATGAACTGTGGACCCTCCATTTACCCCAGACCCCAAATGTTGTAGATATTTTAACACTTTGAAATATTTTGGTATATGGCGGCCATTTTGAAAATGGCGGCTCAAAAAAAAAATTTGATGGTGGAAATGGACTCGGGGTTACCAAGATACCCTAGAAATAGAATTTGGTTGAAATCTGACAACCTTGATTTTTTGACGTTTTTCGGCCGCCATTTTGAAACGGCGGCCATTTTGAAAATTTGAAAAGTTGATTGCACCCCTTCTAATGACCCCCTATCAGCTCACAAAGTTTGAAGTAGATCGGTCGAAGCATGTTCATAAAATCGCGCGGACAAATTTCTCACTAAAGAAGAGGAAAAATAAGAAGAAAATAATAATAAGAATAATAATAACTAGTACTTATTGTAACGGGGACCGTTACAGATGTTCCCCAAACATTCCCCCATTTAGTAAGTGGTGACATTTATTTCAGTACACGTTGTTTTGACCATTGCAAACTGTGTAGCATGTGAATATATAACTATCTTATAACGTTCAGTCCATTTCAAACTAGTTCAAATCAGTTATAAAGATCTGAGAGTTTTGTGCACGTGTACGTACGTGCATGCACGTGCATATAAATAATTCGACCATCTCGATACATTAGAAGTCTTACTATATGAGTACAAGAGAAGTTTCACAACTGTTCAATGAAAAACGAGAAATTAACGGCAACTCAAAACTACAAAGACCGAAATCAATGCACGTGCATACACGTGCGCGTGAGTACCACACAGCAATTTTGTTGATGCTAATCAATAGACATTTGAACAATATACTTGCTATATGAATTTGGTATCGATTGCTTCACTCATCAGAAAGTTATTGGGATTTCAAAATCGTCCAATCAGAATTAAACGCACGTGCATCCGCGATTTTGAGACTATTAATAAATTGAGAGGCCCAAAACATACCTGCAACCTAATTTTCAAACCTATTCATTGCAATCTCAAAATGTTTTAGACGAATACTTAAATTTAGACGTCAAAAATTACAATGCACGCGCATTCACGCGCACACGATTTTGATAATGGAAAATTTGTTGACACCATTTCATAGACATTCATATCATAGATCCTCAGGGTAAATTTGAATTCGTTTCAGTTTTTAATTCAATAGTTATGACGATTTTAGTACCCTAAAAATGAAAGAAAAGCTATGCACGTGCATACACGGGCACGTGAGTATGACTCAGCATCAATGTTGATGTCATTCAATAGACATTTGATAGATATACTTACAGTATAAATTTCATATTGCTTCCATCATTTAAAAGAAAGTTATGGCGATTTGAAAATCGTCCAATCAGAATTTAGCACACGTGCATGCACATGCCGGATGGTAATTATGACTGTACACTTTTGTTTAGAATATCAAGATACATATACAAGACAAGTTTGAAAAGATTTTGACAAAAAACAAAAAAGTTATGGTCATTGAAAGAATTGAACGTTCAAATGTCAATGTGCGTGCGTGCGCATGCGCGTTTTCAATTTTTTAAACAAAGATTTGTAGATATTTATAATCTTTATCTATCCTGTAAATATCATCAAATTGTCTTCACTTACATGAAAGTTATAAATGATTTTGTATTATCCAATCAAATTGCAGCACACGTGCATGAGCGTGCAGAATTGAAATTTTGACGATGTGAAATGGTTAAGGGTCTCAAGTTATACCTGCAATATAAATATCAAACGATTTCATTGAAAAATAAAAAAAAGTTAGACGCATTCCAAAGTTTGTAAACAAAAAATCCAATGCACCTGCATGCACATGCATGCATTTTCAGACAAAATGACGTTCGTTCCGCACATCTACAAAGAGTATTCTATCATCCTAAAAAGGTTTCATCTTGATCCCTTCAGTAGTTTCTGAGAACACTCGTGGACAAAAAAGGGTGACAAGAATAAAGAAAGAATAATAATAATAATAAGAAGAAGAAGAAACAGAGTAAAACCAATATGTTCCCAAACTTTGTTTGGGGAACATAATAATAACGAGCTATAACTGTGTTGGGATGCCAACACAAATGTCTCCGAACACTTCCCCATGTCAGAAATGGTTCTTGATGCCAGATATGCACTCAGGATCCTCAAAGAACTCTAGAAACTGAATTTGGTTGAAATCCGACGGATTTGATTTTTGGCTGCCATTTTCTTATATGGCAGCCATTTTGAAACATTTGAAAATTGATTGGAAAGAAAAACAGATGCTAGAAATGAATTGTGGACCCTCCAATTACCCCAGAACCCAAATGTTGTAGATATTTTAACACTTTCAAATATTTCGGTATATGGCGGCCATTTTGAAAATGGCGGCTGAAAAAAAGTTTTGATGGTTGAAATAGACTCGGGGTCACTAAATTACCCTAAAAATTGAATTTGGTTGAAATCCGACAACTTTGAGTTTTTGACGTTTTTTGGCCGCCATCTTGAAACGGCGGCCATTTTGAAAATTTGAAAAGTTGATTGCACCCTTCCTAATGACCCTCTATCAGCTCACAAAGTTTGAAATCGATCAGTCGAAGCATGTTCATAAAATCGGTCGGACAAATTTCTCACTAAAGAAGAGGAAAAATAAGAAGAAAATAATAATAAGAACGAGCTATAACTGTGTTGGGATGCCAACACAAATGTCTCAGAACACCTCCCCATGTCAGAAATGGTTTTTGATGCCAGATATGCACTCAGGATCCTCAAAGAACTCTAGAAACTAAATTTGGTTGAAATTCGACGGACTTGATTTTTGGCGGCCATTTTCTTCAATGGCGGCCATTTTGAAACATTTGAAAAATGATTGGAAGGAAACATAATAATAAGAAACAGAGCAAAAACAATATGTCTCCGACACTTTGTGTTCGGAGACATAATAATAATAATAAACAGTAGAATCACTAGACGGTCTTCCGTTGGAAACGGAAGACCTTAATAATAACTAGACACTCATTACTAGTAATGAGTAGGTCTTCCGTTAGACCACTTCCGGTAAAGAGCTTTCTATTCCTATGAAAACCATTTAAATGTTTCAGAAAATGTGCCTTAACAATGAATGAGAAATGTATTATCGAATTTTTTACTCCTTTCTCGTAACTTCCGGTGACGACCGGAAGTACTATTCAGATGCGTTTTCCTATAATTGACAGCGACTCTTTACTGTCTATATTCCCTGAAAATTTCACGTCTCTATCTGAAAGAGTTCTCAACAAAAAGAAGTAGACTAAAGAAAGAAAAAGTAGTAGGTTTCTACCGACCGGAAGTCAATTTTGAAAAACAAAATTATCAAGACTTTCGAAGCTGATACTTTTATTAAGACATGTGAAAATCATATGAAAGACTTCAAATATAAGCGAGATTTATGGGGACAAAAAGACGAAAAGTAAAAAGGTATTTTATCAAGAAACCGGAAGTATAGTCGATTTGACTACCGACAGACTCAATATTCTTTTGACACTTTGAAAGAGACTTAATAAACTAGTATAGGTTTCAATTTAAAGGAAAAAGTTTGAAATTTGCGATTGTTTCCATCACTTCCGGTGACGACAGGAAGTGACGGTCGACATGTTCAACCCCCTACTGCACGCTTACAAACGGAGATTGATCATCCCTGAATATTTGATGAAGCTATAATTTACCTTTTCCAAGAAAAATGCTGAACAAAATTCCTTTTGAGAAACAGAAAATCGGTGACGGTCGGAAATGACGGATGACAATGACAAACCTTATTATCGAGCTATAAGTCACCATCATTCATGCCTGAAGGTGTGAAGACTCGATCTTAAACCGTTCATGAGAAAACGCCCGAACAAAATGTCATTTGAAAAACGGAAAGTCGGCTCTTACCCGCGACCGGAAGTGAATTTTAAAATATTGCTCAAGGGTACACCAGATATGGACAATGTCAATAATATCTGTAAATATCGTATTAAAAAGTTGATCTATAAGCGAGAGATATGAGGACAAAGAAAGACTAATTTTTCGAAGTTTTTCTCTAAAAACCGGAAGTTAATGGTTAAACTTACGGTAAGTCTAACATTTTCTGAAACGCCGCAAGACACCTAATTAATCTATGCAAGTTTTGTTTCAAAAGAATAATTTTGAAATTTGACGTTTCTTTTGTTCACTTCCGTTGACGGCCGGAAGTGTCGGACGGCAATGACAACACTTTATTGCATAGCTACATGTCACCATCTATCATCCCTGAAAGTTTGAAGACCCAATATTTAACTGTTTATGAGAAAACGCCCGGACAAAATGTCATTTGAAAAACGGAAATTCGGCCGTAACTTGCGACCGGAAGTGATTTTCGCAAAACATTTTCCCTGAAAGTTTCATAAAAATCTATCAAGCCGTTTATGAAAAATCGTGTACACAAAATCAGTAAGAAAAAGAACAATAATAACGAGCTATAACTGTGTTGGGATGCCAACACAAATGTCTCCGAACACCTCCCCATGTCAGAAATGGTTCTTGATGCCTGATATGCACTCAGGATCCTCAAAGAACTCTATAAACTAAATTTGGTTGAAATCTAACGGACGTGATTTTTGGCGGCCATTTTCTTCAATGGCGGCCATTTTGAAACATTTGAAAATTGAATGGAAGGAAATACTGATGCTAGAAATGAATTGTGGACCCTCCATTTACCCCAGAACCTAAATGTTGTACAGATTTTAACACTTTGAAATATTTCAGTATATGGCGGCCATTTTGAAAATGGCGGCTGAAAAAAGAATTTTGATGGTGGAAATGGACTCAGGGTCACTAAATTACCCTAGAAATAGAATTTGGTTGAAATCCGACAACCTAGAGTTTTTGACGTTTTTTGGCCGCCATCTTGAAACGGCGGCCATTTTGAAAATTTGAAAAGTTGATTGCACCCCATCTAATGACTCTCTATCAGTTCACAAAGTTTGAAGTGGATCAGTCAAAGCATGTTCATAAAATCGGTCGTACAAATTTCTCACTAAAGAAGAGGAATAATAAGAAGAAAATAATAATAATAATAACGAGCTATAACTGTGTTGGGATGCCAACACAAATGTCTCCGAACACCTCCCCATGTCAGAAATGGTTCTTGATGCCAGATATGCACTCAGGATCCTCAAAAAACCCTAAAAACTGAATTTGGTTAAAATCCGACGGACTTGATTTTTGGCCGCCATTTTCTTCAATGACGGCCATTTTGAAACATTTGAAAATAGATTGGAAGGAAATACTGATCCTCTAAATGAATTGTGGACCCTCCATTTACCCCAGAAACCAAATGTTGTAGAGATTTTAACACTTTCAAATATTTCGGTATATGGCGGCCATTTTCAAAATGGCGGCTCAAAGAAAAATTTTGATGGTGGAAATGGACTCGGGGTCACTAAATTACCCTAGAAATAGAATTTGGTTGAAATCCGACAACCTAGAGTTTTTGACGTTTTTTGGCCGCCATCTTGAAACGGCGGCCATTTTGAAAATTTGAAAAGTTGAATGCACCCCTCCTAGTGACCCCCTATCAGCTCACAAAATTTGAAGTGGATCTGTCGAAGCACTTTCACAAAATCGGTCGGACAAATTTCTCACTAAAGAAGAGGAATAATAAGAATAAGAAGAAAATAATAATAAGAATAACTAGACACGATCTCGTTGCGAGCAACGAGTAGGTCTTCCGTCCGATTTATTGATGCAATCAGAGTTAAAAAAAAAAAAAAAAAAGACAAATGAGTCCCAATTTAGTTTCCGACTTTAAGAGACTTTAGATATAATCAATTTTTCATATCATAAGCTTCTGAAGCAAAGTTGCGGTGAAATTCGTTTGAAATTCGACTCTCCAGGCGAGCCATAAGGCCCGCGGGCCTATTTCTTCATGTCATTTGTTAGCCCTCTATAGACTCAACAACTTTAGTTCTATATGTCTTTACAAAATATTTACCTGTAAAAAGTTATTGAGATCGACCGATATTGATAAAAAATCGACTCTACAGGCGAGCCATTAGGACCATAGGCCTATTTCGTGAAATCAATCGATAGATCTCGATAAACTGAACAACTTTTGTTCAATATGTCCTTACAAAATATTTACCAGTTACAAGTTTTTGAAATCGACTGATATCGACAAAAATCGACTCTACAGGCGAGCCATGAGGCCCACAGACCCATTTTTTGATATTGATCGATAGGTTATGACACATTGAACAACTTTTGTTCAATAATGCTTTTCAAAAAATATGTCGTTTTAAAGATATGAGGCGTCAAATATTTACGATTTTGTCCCTTAAAATCTCTAATTACGTAACATATGATCTACTTTTTGATTTGATAAGATCAAGCTCGTTGAGATGAACATTTCCGCTTCTACAACTTATTATAAAATATTAATAGTTTCTGAGATATTCTCAAAAACATTTGGACCCTTCTGAACCCCTAATTTAAAGGACCAGCTCGTTTTGCTTGATATCGTAAGAAAGGCCTTGTCATTTGAAACATTTTTTGCTCAACAAGTATTTAGAAATTCTTTACCGTTCTCGAGTTATCTCTACAAGAAATATTTAGGGGCCAAACTGTAGCTCCCTAACGGGGCCACATAGGGAAAAAACGAAATGTACATATTGTTTAGATTATCATTCTGAACAACTTTTGTTGAATAATGCTTTTCAAAATATTTGTCGTTTTCAAGATATGAGGCGTCAATTATTTACGATTTTGGCCCTTAAAATCCCTTATTACGTAACATATGACCTACTTTTTGATTTGATAAGAACAAGCTCGTTTAGATGAACATTTCCGCTTCAATGACTTATTACAAAATATTACTAGTTTCTGAGATATTCTCATCAACCTTTGGACCCTTCTGGGCCCCTAATTTAAAGGGTCAGCCCCTTTTGCTTGATATTGTAAGAAAGGTCATGACATTTCAAACATTTTTTGTTCAACAAGTATTTAGAAATTCTTTACCGTTCTCGAGTTATTTCTAGAAGTAATTTTTAGGGGCCAAACTGTAGCTCCCTAACAGGGCCACATAGGGTAAAAACGAAATATGCATATTGTTCAGATCATCATTCTGAACAACTTTTGTTCTTTATTGCTTTTCAAAATATTTGTCGTTTTCGAGATACAAGGGGTAAAAAATTTATGGTTTTGGCCCTTAAAATCCCTTATTACGTAACATATGACCTAAATATTTTATATGAATAGATTTGGATTGTTGAGATGAAAATTTTTTGTTCTTTGACTTATACCAAAATATTAACGATTTTTGAGATATTTGATCTAGACTTTGAGCCCTTCTAGATCCCTAATTTAAGGGGCTAGCCCCTAAATCTTGATATTTTCGAAAAGATCTCGTAAATGTGCACAACTTTTGTTCTACATGTCTTAACAAAATATTTGCAAGAAAAAAGATATTGGAGATCAAAGGTCAAAAATCACCGAAATCGGCGAAAACTTTTGGCATCCATTTTTTCAGGTCCAGGCGAGCCTTTAGGCAAATCGCCTCCGGTAAAATCGAATCCCCCACAAATCTTCTAAAATGTTTACTCTATCTTGTGTAGAAATTTCAAGACTCTAGCTTCAAAACTAACGGAGGAGATGTGTGGACAACAAGGCCCTTCAAAAAGTCACTAAAAGAGAGATAACTCCTGAACGGAAGTGACGTCAAGCACGAAATTTTGCAAGCAAAGTCTCGTCACCAAACGACATCTTTCCTGAAAATTTCGTGAAAATCGATGGAGAAATGGCTGAGAAAAACGCGTGTACTACGAAGGAAAATAATAATAATAATAATGAAGAAGAAGAACGCGAACAATAATAGTAAGGTCTTCCGCAGGAGACGGAAGACCTTAATAATGAAGAAGAAGAACGCGAACAATAATAGTAAGGTCTTCCGCAGGAGACGGAAGACCTTAATAATAATAATGAAGAAGAAAAACGCGAACAATAATAGTAAGGTCTTCCGCAGGAGACGGAAGACCTTAATAATGAAGAAGAAGAACGCGAACAATAATAGTAAGGTCTTCCGCAGGAGACGGAAGACCTTAATAAGAAACGGAGCAAAAACAATATGTCTCCGACACTTTGTGTTCGGAGACATAATAATAATAAGAAGAAGAAACGGAGCAAAAACAATATGTCTCCGACACTTTGTGTTCGGAGACATAATAATAATAATAGAGGAAAAGAAACATAAGAATCACTATAAGGTCTTCCGTTGAGACGGAAGACCTTAGTAACTAGAAACTTGTTGCCATGGCAACAAGAAGGTCGTCCGTTCTTTTCGTGTCCAGTAGATCACCTTAAATTCTTTATTTGTTATAAAGTGGGGAAACAAAATTTCGAGTAATCTCGGGGATTGAACCCGGGTCTCCCGCATGAAAATCCACTACGCTAACCATTAGGCTAGCGAGGACCTCGCTTCAAAATGAAAATTACGAATATCTAGAGTTTGGTTTGATCAATTTAAAAACAAATATCATATTCAGCATTCTATAAAGAGTCTCTATTTATCTTACCTTTATCAAAGAAAAACATTAAAAAACAAAAAAGTTGAAAAAATCCATTTTTTAAATTCGCTTCCGGTAACGACCGGAAGTGATGACGACGTACGAAATAGTGCTCACGCAAATCTATAAGTCATGTTCTATCATCTCTAATAAGTCTCCAGTTCATATCTTTAGCCCTTCCTGTAGATCACCCGCGGACAAAGTTCCATTTGAAAATCAGGAAATTGTCCATAACTTGGAACAGAAATGGAATTTTCCCAATTTTGTTTGTGATAAACAACTTTCATAATATAATGCATTTTTCCTGAAAGTTTCACTGAAAACCACTGTATAGTTTTCGAGAAAACTCCTGCACAAAATTTGGTCAAAAAATAATAATAATAATAACTAGAAACTTGTTCCCATGGCAACAAGAAGGTCTTCCGTTATTTCCGTGTCCAGTGGATAACCTTAAATTCTTCATTTGTTATAAAGTGGGAAAAAATATTCAAGTAATCTGGGGGATTGAACCCGGGTCTCCCGCATGAAAATCCACTACGCTAACCATTAGGCTAGCGAGGACCTCGCTTCAAATTGAAAATTACGAATATCTAGAGTTTGGTTTGATCAATTTAAAAACAAACATCATATTCAGCATTCTATAAAGAGTCTTTATTTATCTCACCTTTATCAAAGAAAAACATTAAAAAACAAAAAAAGTTGAAAAAATCCATTTTTTAAATTCGCTTCCGGTAACGACCGGAAGTGATGACGACGTACGAAATAGTGCTCACGCAAATCTATAAGTCATGTTCTATCATCTCTAATAAGTCTCCAGTTCATATTTTGTTTGTGATAGACATCTTTCATAATATAATGCTTTTTTCCTGAAAGTTTCACAGAAAACCACTGTATAGTTTTCGAGAAAAATTTGTCAAAAAAATAATAATAATAATAATAATAACTAGAAATGATCTCGTTGCGAACAACGAATAGGTCTTCCGTCGAATTTCTGACGAGATAGGACCTTGACTAGAAGAATTCAATCAGTGAATTAGTGAAGAACGACTATACATGAAAGAAATAAACACATACATGTAAGACGTGATTTGTCAATTGTAAACAATTTCGATTTTGTTTCATTCACTTTCAAGTATGTCAGTAGTCCATAAAACGACTAAAAATTCCAATTGAACGACGTAGGAACCCACACTAAAAATTTCCATAAAAAAATACTGAATTTTTGGACAACTTCCGGTTTCGAACAACCAACTTCCGGTTTCGAACAACCAACTTCCGGTTTCGAACAACCAACTTCCGGTGGAAATGATATGACTTATTACACTCTATTAAATAATTTTATGAGGATTAGAATTTAAGAAATGAAATATTACATATTTTTATGGTACTTCCGGCGGATGACGAAAGTGACAGCAAGAAAGTTGAAACACGTATGTCACATCTACAAGTCACTATCTAACTTTCCTGAAAGCTTCAAGACTCAATCTTTGAGTATTTATGAGAAAACACTTGGAGAAAAAACCCGGAAATCGTACATATTTAACGAACGGAAGTGAATTTTGAAAAAAAATCAACAATAATTCACTATACTCTGAAGATGGATAATGTCAATTATATATTTGAAAATCACAAAAACACTTGCTTTATAAGCAAGAGATATGATAGCAAAGAAAAACCATTTTCCCGAAGTTTTTCTCTAAAAATCGGAAGTTGCTGGTTAAACTTACGGTAAGTTTAACATTTCCTGAAACGCCGCAAGAGACCTAATTAATCTATGCAAATTTTGTTTCAAAAGCATTAGTTTGAAATTTGACGTTTCTTTTGTTCACTTCCGGCGACGGCCGGAAGTGACGGATGGCAATGATAATACACTATTGCACAGCTACAAGTCATAATCTATCATCCCGGAGAGTTTGAAGACTCAATCGGTAACCGTTTATCAGTAAACGCCCGGACAAAATATCATTTGAAAAACAGAAATTCGGCCGAAACTTGTGACCGGAAGTGAATTTTGAAATAGTGTTACAGGTTTCTCTTAACATGGATAATGTCAATAATATCTCTAAATATTGTATGAAAAGTTTGATAAATAAACGAGATATCCGAGGACAAAGAAAGACCATTTTTTCGAAGTTTTTCTCTAAAAACCGGAAGTTGCTGGTTAAACTTCCGGTAAGTCTAACATTTTTTAAAACGCCGAAAGATATCTAATTAATCTATGCAAGTTTTGTTTCAAAAGCATTAGTTTGAAATTTGACGTTTCTTTTGTTCACTTCCGGTGACGGCCAGAAGTGACGGATTGCAATGATAATACCCTATTGCACAGCTACAAGTCACCATCTACCATCCCTGAAAGTTTGAAGACCCAATTTTTAACCGTTTATGAGAAAACACCCGGACAAAATGTCATTTGAAAAACGGAAATTCAGCCGTACCTTGCGACCGGAAGTGATTTTGGCAAAACTAAAAAAAACGTTCTAGAAAATCCTATTTTACATTTTTCCTGAAATTTTCATGAAAATCTATCTAGCCGTTTTTGAGAAATCGCGTGCACAAAATCGGTAAGAAAAAGAACAATAACTAGTTCTAATTGTAACGGGGACCGTTACATATCTTCCCCAAACCTCCCCCAAATAAAATGTGATGTCCTTGTGAATCTATAGCAAAAAATCATTTTATTTTAGCCTTTAATTACATGTAGTACGTTTAATATGGTCATTTCAGTACCAAGAAATAAAAGAAAGCGTTGCACGTGCATACACGCGCACACGTGAATGATTCCGAATTTTTGTTGATGTCGTTCAACAGGTATTTGTATCATATACCCACAGTATGAATTTCATAACGTTTCCACCAAATATAAGGAAGTTATAGCGATTTTAAAATCGTCCAATCAGAATTCAGCACACGTGCATGCACGTGATGAGCAGTAATTCTAACTACAGCAATTTGTAAGGAGTACCAAGACACATCTAAAACCCTAATATCAATAGAATTTGATGAAAAACAAAAACGTTATCATCCTTTAAAAATCGAACATTTGAAAAACGTCGCACGCGCATGCGCGTGTGTGTTGGCATTTTTTGTTACAACAATATATAGATACACATATTGTCTACGTATGCTGTGAATATCATCTCATTCGCTTCATAAATAAGATAGTTACAAACGTTTTAGTACTATCCAATCAAAATGAAGCGCACGTGCATGGGCGTGCAAATTGGTAATTTTGACCATGCAAATCAGTTAAGGGTCTCAATATCTACCTATGATATGAATATCAAGCCATTTCAATGAACAACAAAAAAGTTAGACTGATTCCAAAGTTAGTGTACAAATTTTGTAATACATGTGCACGCGCATGCGTGCGCGTGCAGACAAAATTACTATCATTTTTCATATCTAAGAATGATATACTACCATCCTATTTAGGTTTCATATCGATCCCCTTAATATTCTGATTTTCCAATTTTTGTAACAAAATTGCAGTGCACGTGCGCGCGCGTGCATGTATGTGCAGACAAAATGACTATCACCATGCACATCTACAAACGCTATACTATCATCCTGGAAAGTTTCATATCGATCCCTTTTGTAGTTTCTGAGAACACTACCGGACAAAAAAGTACCGGAGAAAAAGAATAATAATAAGAAGAAGAAGAAGAAGAAACAGAGTAAAAACAAGCTATAACTGTCTTGGGATGTCAATACAAATTTCTCCGAACACCTCCCCATGTTAGAAATGGTTTTTGATGCCAGAAATGGACTCAGAATCCTCCATCAAACCTAGAGAGTAAATTAGGTTGAAATCCGACGGACTTGAATTTTGGCCGCCATTTTCTTTAATGGCGGCCATTTTGAAACATTTGAAAATTGATTGGAAGGAAATACTGATGCTAGAAATAAACTGTGGACGCTCAATTGATCTCAGAACCCAAATGTTGAAGAGATTTTAACACTTTGAAATATTTCGATATATGGCGGCCATTTTGAAAATGGCGGGTCAAAAAAAATTTTGATGGTGGAAATGGACTTGGGGTCACTAAATTACCCTAGAGATAGAATTTGGTTGAAATCCGACAACCTTGACTTTTTGTCGTTTTTGGCCGCCATTTTGAAACGGCGGCCATTTTGAAAATTTGGAAATTTGATTGCACCCCTCCTCATAACCCCCTATCAGTTCACAAAGTTTGAAGTGGATCTGTCGAAGCACTTTCATACAATCAAGCGGACAAATTTCTCAGGAAAGAAGAGGAATAATAAGAATAAGAAGAAGTAGAAGAAGAAAATAAGAATAATAAGAAACGGAGCAAAAACAATATGTCTCCGACACTTTGTGTTCGGAGATATAATAATAGAGGAAAAGAAACATAAGAATCACTATAAGGTCTTCCGTTGAGACGGAAGACCTTAATAAACAGTACAATCACTAGAAGGTCTTCCGTCTGGAACGGAAGACCTTAATAACGAGCTATAACTGTGTTGGGATGCCAACACAAATGTATCCGAACACCTCCCCATGTCAGAAATGGTTCTTGATGCCAGATATGCACTCAGGATCCTCAAAGAACTCTAGAAACTAAATTTGGTTGAAATGCGACGGACTTGATTTTTGGCTGCCATTTTCTTCAATGGGGGCCATTGTGAAAGGTTTGAAAATTGATTTGAAGGAAATACTGAAGCTATAATGAATTGTGGACCCTCAATTTACCCCAGAACTTAAATGTTGTAGAGATTTTAACACTTTGAAATATTTCGGTATATGGCGGCCATTTTGAAAATGGCGACTCAAATTTTTTTTTTGATGGTGGAAATGGACTCGGAGTCACTAAATTACCCTAGAAATAAAATTTGGTTGCAATCCGACAACCTTGATTTTTTGACGTTTTTTGGCCGCCATCTTGAAACGGCAGCCATTTTGAAAATTTGAAAAGTTGATTGCACCCCTCCTAATGACCCCCTATCAGCTCACAAAGTTTGAAGTGGATCGGTCGAAGCACTTTCATATAATCGAGTGGACAAATTTCTCACTAAAGAAGAGGAAAAATAAGAAGAAAATAATAACGAGCTATAACTGTGTTGGGATACCAACACAAATGTCTCCGAACACCTCCCCATGTCAGAAATGGTTTTTGATACCGGATATGCACTCAGGATCCTCTAAAAACCCTAGAAACTAAATTTGGTTGAAATCCGACGGACTTGTAATTTGACCGCCATTTTCTTCAATGGCGGCCATTTTGAAACATTTGAAAATAGATTGGAAGGAAATACTGATGCTAGAAATGAATTGTGGACCCTCCATTTATCCCAGAACCCAAATGTTGTAAAGATTTCAACACTTTGAAATATTTCGGTATATGGCGGCCATTTTAAAAATGTCGTCTCAAAAAAAAATTATGATAGTGGAAATGGACTCGGAATCACTAAATTACCCTAGAAATTGAATTTGGTTGAAATCCGACAACCTTGAGTTTTTGATGTTTTTTGGCCGCCATCTTGAAACGGCGGCCATTTTGAAAATTTGAAAAGTTGAATGCACCCCTCCTAGTGACCCCCTATCAGCTCACAAAGTTTGAAGTGGATCTGTCGAAGCACTTTCACAAAATCGGTCGTACAAATTTCTCACTAAAGAAGAGGAATAATAAGAATAAGAGGAAGAAAATAATAATAACGAGCTATAACTGTGTTGGGATGCCAACACAAATGTCTCTGAACACCTCCTCATGTCAGAAATGTTTTTTAATGCCAGATATGCACTCAGGATCCTCAAAGAACCCTAGAAACTAAATTTGGCTGAAATCGGACGGACTTGATTTTTGGCCGCCATTTTCTTCAATGACGGCCATTTTGAAACATTTGAAAATTAATTGGAAGGAGATACTGATGCTAGAAATGAATTGTGGACCCTCAATTGACCCCAGAACCCTAATGTTGAAGAGATTTAAACACTTTCAAAAATTTCGTTATATGGCGGCCATTTTGAAAATGGCGGCTCAAAAAAAGTTTTTGATGGTGGAAATGGACTCGGGGTTACTAAATTACCCTAGAAATCGAATTTGGTTGAAATCCGACAACCTTGAGTTTTTGACGTTTTTTGGCCGCCATCTGGAAACGGCGGCCATTTTGAAAATTTGAAAAGTTGAATGCACCCCTCCTAGTGACCCCCTATCAGCTCACAAAGTTTGAAGTGGATCTGTCGAAGCACTTTCACAAAATCGGTCGGACAAATTTCTCACTAAAGAAGAGGAATAATAAGAATAAGAAGAAGAAAAAATAATACATGTAATAACGAGCTATAACTGTGTTGGGATGCCAACACGAATGTCTCCGAACACCTCCCCACGTCAGAAATGGTTCTTGGGGCCAGATATGCACTCAGGATCCTCAAAGAACTCTAGAAACTGAATTTGATTGAAATCCGATGGACTTGATTTTTGGCAACCATTTTTTTCAATGGCGGCCATTTTGAAAGATTTGAAAATTGATTGGAAGGAAATACTGATGCTAGAAATGAATTGTGGACCCTCAATCCGATGGACTTGATTTTTGGCAACCATTTTTTTCAATGGCGGCCATTTTGAAAGATTTGAAAATTGATTGGAAGGAAATACTGATGCTAGAAATGAATTGTGGACCCTCAATTTACCCCAGAACCCAAATGTTGTAGAGATTTTAACACTTTGAAATATTTCGGTATATGGCGGCCATTTTGAAAATGGCGGATCAAAAAAAGATTTTGATGGTGGAAATGGACTTGGGGTCACTTAATTACCCTAGAAATAGAATTTGGTTGAAATCCGACAACCTTGAGTTTTTGACGTTTTTTGGCCGACATCTTGAAACGGCGGCTATTTTGAAAATTTGAAAAGTTGAATGCACCCCTCCTAGTGACCCTTTATCAGTTCACAAAGTTTGAAATGGATCTGTCGAAGCACTTTCACAAAATCGGTCGGACAAATTTCTCACTAAAGAAGAGGAATAATAAGAATAAGAAGAAAATAATAACGAGCTATAAGTGTGTTGGGATGCCAACACAAATGTCTCCGAACACCTCCCCATGTCAGAAATGCTTTTTGATGTCAGATATGCACTCAGGATTCTCAAAAAACCCTAAAAACTGAATTTGGTTGAAATCCGACGGACTTGATTTTTGGCCGCCATTTTCTTCAATGGCGGCCATTTTGAAACATTTGAAAATAGATTGGAAGGAAATACTGATGCTAGAAATGAATTGTGGACCCTCCATTTACCCCAGAACCCAAATATTGTAGAGATTTTAACACTTTGAAATATTTCGGTATATGGCGGCCATTTTGAAAATGGCGGCTCAAAAAAAACATTTGATGGTGGAAATGGATTCGGGGTGACCATATTACCCTAGAAATAGAATTTGGTTGAAATCTGACAACCTTGAGTTTTTGACGTTTTTTGGCCGCCATCTTGAAACGGCGGCCATTTTGAAAATTTGAAAAGTTGAATGCACCCCTCCTAGTGACCCCCTATCAGCTCACAAAGTTTGAAGTGGATCTGTCGAAGCACTTTCACAAAATCGGTCGTACAAATTTCTCACTAAAGAAGAGGAAAAATAAGAAGAAAAGAATAATAAGAATAAATAAGAAACGGAGCAAAAACAATATGTCTCCGACTCTTTGTGTTCGGAGACATAATAATAAGAATAATAAGAAACGGAGCAAAAACAATATGTCTCCGACACTTTGTGTTCGGAGAGATAATAATAAGAAACGGAGCAAAAACAATATGTCTCCGACACTTTGTGTTCGGAGACATAATAAGAAACGGAGCAAAAACAATATGTCTCCGACACTTTGTGTTCGGAGACATAATAATAAGAATAATAAGCAACGGAGCAAAAACAATATGTCTCCGACACTTTGTGTTCGGAGACATAATAAGAATAATAAGAAACGGAGGAAAAACAATATGTCTCTGACACTTTGTGTTCGGAGACATAATAAGAACAATAAGAAACGGAGCAAAAACAGTATGTCTCCGACACTTTGTGTTCGGAGACATAATAAGAATAATAAGAAACGGAGCAAAAACAATATGTCTCCGACACTTTGTGTTCGGAGACATAATAAGAAACGGAGCAAAAACAATATGTCTCCGACACTTTGTGGTCGGAGACATAATAAGAAAAGTGAAAAAGAAACAATAGAATAATAGAAGGTTCTTCCGCTGAAGACGGAAGACCCTAATAATAGAGGAAAAGAAACATAAGAATCACTATAAGGTCTTCCGTTGAGACGGAAGACCTTAATAAGAAACAGAGTAAAAACAATATGTTCCCAAACTTTGTTTGGGGAACATAATAATGTGCATTCTTTAGAAATATACGAACCAGTTCCTAATGACCTTGACATTTTTCTTCCTTGGAATGTCATGAAATCATGTCATCATGGAGCTGAAGACGTAAGAGGAGTGATTGTTCTTCTTCAAGTTAAAAACCTACACATTTGATTGCTCATTCGTTAAACGCTCGCCAATAAGTAGCTATTATGGTGTCTTTCGGATACGACCTTAAAATTCAGATCTACGTAACACATGGAAGAATTGGTACGGACCCGCACTGATGTGGGTACATGTATGAGCACTAAATATATGTCTGAATTTATGGTACTTTACTACAGTTTGTGTTGTCTCATTTCAAAAATATGATAAATTTAGGGATTTGGCTACAGGAGTCCGAGTTTGAAGTGCATCTCTCGGTGGTCTAGTCCTGTTCCCACCAACATGTGATGTGTTATTAGTCACCAGAAACTTGAGATGCTGTTCCTGATATATAGTTGAAGTTAAGCGCCCTTTCTCTGAGGCACAGATAACAATAGATAAAAGCGGTACACAGTGTAAAGACTTTTACCTTGTAAGCATTCCTTATGTTTGGCTCTTTATCGTGGATTCTCTTTTTATAGGCTTCACTGTACATTATATATAAACTTTTTGTTACATTTAGAATACAGGAACAGTATTTACTCCCCCAAGTCCAGCCATCCTTACTATCACCTGATAGAGGGCCAGCTTTTGTGCAATATTAATTATTGCATCTCAATTGTTTGGACTACAACCGACTGCATGCAAAATTATCCGCATCATCAAGTGGACAAAGAATATTGCAAAGTGATAGAACTTTATTGCTGCAACTTGATTATTTATGTACGACATGACAAAGACGCATCAATTTTAGATGATTTAGAAAGAATAGTCGAATACTTTAAGAGCTAAAAGAAAAGAAAGTTAAATATGTAAAATAATAGAAGAATGCCATCAATTTGTGTTTGATTTCTTGTTTGATATGGTATATTTAGCATGTTTACAATAATGACTAGGTTTTCCCACTTTGATCAAAATGTTGACAATTTTTTAAAAATGTTGAAAAATCTCCATTAACAGTCACTCAAGAAAATGTTAAAAATATATTATGGTTGAATAAACAATTATTAATGTTTGATATACTGTTAATGCACCACATGTACATATTTATCTTGGTTGATTTTGGCTCGTAGATTGCTGGTATGTGGATTTATCCTTTCTTTAGCCCTCTCGATGTATCTTCTCCCCTGGCTTTTATGTAACACAGTCAACTTTTTATGAGCCAACTGTCCTCTTAAGAATAACAAAGCAGGAATGTTCATGGATAATTGATCACAGATGATGAACACCTAAACCGATTTCCAGCCGCGAGTTTTGCAGGAACGTTGCTGTGGAGCACATGTTGATCCTGTATTCAAAGTTGAAAACTAAGTGATTGCACCATTCGGTGTTAAACAAGTCACTGCTTTGACGATATGTCAGCACTTGCAGGAACTTTATGTCATGACCTGGGTATCAAGGTGTCATGGAATATTTCAAGAGATTAGTCTCAATGACATCGATCCATCTAACCTAAATTAAAAAAGAAAGGTTAGAAAAATTCAACGTGGATGTAGAAGGGTTGTTTAATAATAATAATCCCAGTAAACCATCAATACAGTTGTACGAACTTTAAAACATAACGTATCACGTTATCAAATTATACCCCCCTCCACCAAGTACCATCCGAATCTCAATGTATCCACTTTCTAAAACAATAATTCATTGTTTTATAATATTAAATACTATCACTTCTTTTCGGAAATCGTGCAGATATTACATTTATCAAGGTCTAGCTGCAATAATGTCGCCATAATCGAGGTTTTTTTTAATTCTGACCCCCCCCCCCCCGCCCCTTTAAAGGAGAGGACTACATCAATGCAGCTAATCAAGGTCATGCACGCGCCGCCGATAATAAATCAGTGATGAAATTTTGTTGTATATGGAAAGAGTACTATTTAGTAGTATTGCAGCTGCTGCGTCTAGTAATGTTTTTCGTAAAAATTCTTTCTATAGATCGTAAAATCATGTTCCTCCCAAAAAGACAGAAAATATGCAAATTTGGATAAAAACATGATTTTCAAAAAATATTTCAACACATATTAACAAAAGATTCTGGCTGATTTGAACCCGGGATCTGCGGTTCACCAGCCCAATGCTTTAACCACTGAATGTGGAACTATCTTGAAGTCAAGAGAAATAAACTGTTTCCCTTGTATTCCCTTGCGGAAAAATCATTCTTGAATTGAGTTTTCGAACGATTCACATAAAATGTAAGCTGAAATAAATTCAAACCGAAGCGCGACTGATTTCCCACATACTTTATGAAGGCTTGGACAGAAACGAGGGGGATAAAAGAAAACGGATATAAATAACCCCCTCGTTTCCACAGAAATTAGTATAAGGTCTACAGCATGCTTCGAGGTTGTCCTTGCATTTAGTATTTCCATATCATTATCTAATGAATATTCCTGCATCGACCTACTAATTTCCATATCATTATCTAATAATAATAATCGACCTGTTTATCCTTTAATCCATAGATTTATCGTTTAGAAGGTCAAACATAACATGTACTACCCCATGCACATCCTCAACATCGTGAATGTTTCATGTCAACACCGGAAATACCTAAAATGAAATATATAGAGAAATAATAGGTCAGATACGATAGCTTCCGAATCGGGACAGGATTTTTTTTTCTAAAAGATTGTTTGATGTGTTCTGTTGTGATTATGAAATGCAATATTAAATAACATTGCTCTTTTATGAAAAAAGGAGGATTTATATAGTTAGAGATAACATGGATCGTTTTTAAAAATGAGACGGGAATTGCCAGTATTGGCTATGGACGGCCTCATACTAAAAATAATTAGTAAGGATGCATAATGGAAGGTTGTTTTGAAAAGTTCCAGAAATTTTAACTCAATTACTCTCTAAAAGACATACCTGAATGATGCCCAACAACAGTAGACGTCTCCTATTCTCAGAAAAACATTAACATGTCTTTGGATCTTCTATTCAATCAAAACATGACATGGTTCCATTTAAGTCAGGCTAGGTTTCCTCTTATAAACAATAATCATTTTTGCCCGCCGAAAATTACAAGCAATCAGCGATCAGGAGAGGATTTATGGGAAAACATGCTTTTAAAATATCTAATTCATTTTACGTCTAAATTGTTTCACAAACGTCTGAATTTAAAAAAAAAAAAAACATGCATGTGTGAACTTTCTGTATCGTTTTTCTAAGTCATAGGATTTTTTTAATAGCGTTCCTGCGAGCCTAATTCAAAATGGCCGCCATTTGTTTACAATTTTAAATGTAAATGATCTGTTGTGTGCTGTATGCTATGTTATAATCTTATTTTGCCGATTATTGTATGCTTATATCATGTTCATTTGTATCACTTTCAGGGTGCATGGATATATATCATTAATGATTGTCATAATATAGAGATGTTGAAGATATTATCTAATTATATTTGCTTTACTACATGTACATGTACCAATACCCGATTTCTAGATCGAGTTGTGTAGAGTACATTCCCATGGTACTTACTGTCGAAAAAATGTACACCGAATTATATTGTTTAGTGTATGCAGATTTTGCAAATGTTGAGGTTTAGATTCAAACTTCTACTATATACAGTATATAGACTTTCAGGTTACATGTACTCTCAGGAACTTCAGAAATGTTCATCAGTGCATGTTTGTATTAGAATTCTAAATTCATTTCTGATGTGTGAAACTTTGCATGATTTTAAACTGCACTGCATTAAATTCATATTATAAGATATGCTGATTCCAAAATTAACTAATTAGTCCTGAATTTTGTGAACAAGTACCATACATTCGACAAATATTTGCATACAGTTTAGTACCCGAATGTTACAAACATACGAAGTAATTCATCTGCATAATCGAACACAAATAGGAATGTAGATTACATCCTTACAGGTCAACTCCCTTTCCATTGGTATTAGGAATGCTCATTCAATCTCAAATTATGAAACACAAATAAAGCGGGAAGCAAAATTACCACTTATGGTGGTACATCTAGGTAGTAGATTTTGTCATAATTGTGTACTATGAACAATGATCTATTACCGCAACCTCGTTATGTTCATGTGGATATTATAAGTAGAAGATGCACACCATTATTTTTTCTCCGTCCCAGATTCACAAAGGCTAGGAAAGATTTATTCGATCATTTTTTAAGACTTGATAAAAATCATATCGTTGACACCGAATGTTTTATGGGACGATGATTCACATGGTGTTGCAAGAAATGAAAAATTTGTTTTGTATTTTTCAAAGATGTATTAGAAAATCTGGTAGATTCAGGTAAGCTTTAAATTGAAATGCTCTTATGCAAATAATATTATTATGCATATATAATGTTTTAAAATGTACTGTGATTCATAATGTGTGTACATATGTCATAATCTACATGTATGTGGGGAGAGGGCAACATAAGTTTTCAGAACGTGTGCCTAATCACATTGCATACCCTTGATACTATAAGATATATTAAAATCAAAACACCCATTGGCATACATGCATAATTATACAGGCATGCAAATTACATATTCATGATTGCTAAATCAATCAATTGAGCATTTTCGAATTTTTTTTTTCCAATTGGCATATTCCATGTAATTATATATTTGCATGTACGTACGTATTTCACACGCAGACAGATTTGTCTAATTCTAGAAACATTTGATTTATACAATTTCAAGCATAACTGCATGTGACGTATAACTGTGTACATCGTGATTTGTGGATTGTAAATAAATAATGTAAATATATTTAGATCTACTTGATCGTACATGTAACTAAAGACTGATGATCGGTATGAAGGCCCTAGATGTGGTAACAAACAAAACCAAGATATTTAGTACATAATGGAAATGAAGTTTACTACCGGTATTTGAATGCATTTATACTGACCTGCACAACTTTCCTCATGACGTCCACTTCTTTGCATCGACCGAAAAAAAACAAACAAAAAACCGCAGGATATTTCCAACTTGTATGATTTCATGAAAACCGTAAAGGTTTGTTTGTCACCGGAAGTACCCAAATTTCGCGTCATCTCGTTTGCGAGCTTACAGCCTCTATTACATGTACTCGCCCTTGATAACATGTGGCGTAGGATCCGTTTACGTCAAAAGCGTTTCTAACCTCCATTTTAAGAGAGCGTCCGAAGGAAACGTTTAGATTAGAAAATTGTTGAATATTTAGTAAAGATAGCAGATTACGGTTCGTAAGACCTCACTGCGCTTAGAGACGAACTTAGGAAACGTAATACAAGACTCTCTGGGCGGAAAAGAGGGCTCCTTGAGAGTTTCATTTGCAATCGAATGCCCTATGTCAGATCGATTAAGTAAATTACATTCAACACAATTGAACATTTTTCACTACAAAACAATTCTTGATTAAGTTTACATGCTTAAACCGTAGCTTAGGTTGAATTTATAATAAAAATGCATCAAAATTCTTTATAAATTGTTGATGCGGATCCTCCCCCCTCGAGAAAATTAAGAATATCGATGATTAAATATTTCGAATTTCTATTATTAAGTTGATGAATGTGAAGTAATAGTGAATGTATATGCATAATTTCTCTTTATGAGATAAAATGCACGATAAAGAAGGTATATGCATATATATCTCTTAACCCTTCACTTCACATTTAACAGTTTATTGGCATGTTTTAACTTATACCACTTGCGTCTATGAATATGCTACGAGATGACGTCACTGTAGGTAAACAGTCCTTGCGATTAACTTTGTTTTCTTACAGCCCATAGGGCAAGTGAGAGCATGAAAATTGGCAGCTCAAATAAATTTTACTACCCCAAATGCTAGCTGTGCAATAATGATTCACAATTTGAAATTTCTACATTTTAATTGAATGTTATAATTAGTATTACTGTGAAATTTGTATTTACTTCACTCGGATAAATCTACAGCTTTGTGAATTTGCATTTAATTTTGATAAAAGTGACGTAAACGAGTCTTGCGCCACCCATGTTTGAAATAGAAGGAAGAACTGACAAATATTGGCAATTTTCAAATGTATCAAAATGGCATCAATGTTTTTTGTCTGTTGAAATTCTCCTGGACACAGATTGTACTCCTTTGTTAGCTGACCTGTTTTTATATTCTTATGCGTCATAGTTTATTCAAAAGCCTCTACATGAGAAGAAAAAACATCCTGCTGTGGCCTCCAACTCGCCATTTAGATATATCGACGACATTTTGTTTATTTAAAACAATGATCATTTTCAGTGACATGTCGATTCGATATATCCACATGAACTTGAGATAAAAAGACACCATAGAGTAGTCCACATCTGCTTCATACTTAGATATTTTATTGAAAATGAATATTAATGGCAAAATAACAACTCAAGTTTATGACAAACGAGATGAATTCAGCTTCTCCATCGTCACATCTCCATATCTATGTGGCAATATTCAATTATCACCTGCATATGGTGTTTATACCTCTCAACTGATTCGATACGGAAAAGCTTGTTCTGCGTATGATCAGTTTTTAAATTGACGCAGGCTACTGACAAACAAGTTGATGTTACAAGGGTTTCAACGATCTAGTTTAAAGTCAGCATTTCGCAAATTCCATGGTCGTTATAGTGATGAAAGGCGAAGATAACGAACAGTGATCAATCTCATAACCCCAAAAAGCAATTCAAAATAGAGAGTTGGGCAAACATGGGCCCCTGGATATACCAGAGGTGGGATCAGGTGCCTAGGACGAGTAAGCAGTTTGCCAATACAACCTTTCATTGAATCACATGCTGACTTGTCTTTAACACGCATTAAAAAAGTTCTTCCACTTTGTAATATCACATGTATTTAATTGTGATTTTCCGCGCTTGAGCGGGGTTTCATTGAGTCTCTTAGAGACACTAGTAACAGCTCATTTTCCACATTTTGATGAAGCGGTTTGTTTTTTTAAAGACACGTATTGATAAAATGATAAAAGTCATATCGATACTGACAATTTTGAACAATTTGGATGCATCAATTTGCTCTCAACTGCGCTTTGAAGATCATCCGGAATTCAAAGGGTTCGTCATGCTGACTCGGACTTTTGAATGCTTATTTACATCATGTGAATTTGAATGACAGCAAAGGTGTTGTGCAGAAAATTATTTTTAAAATACCCCTTAGGGGGTCCATTCTCGTCTTTCAAGTATGAAATTATTCCCTGCTTCTTATGATTAAATAATTATAAATCATTATCTTAACAGAAGCCCATTCATGTTCCTATTTACCAATGTTTTTACAACTAACACGTGTCGTGTTCAGATAAAAATAGAATTTACTTTTAAAGCAGTATCTTCGCGGCTAGTCCCTATGGCAGATTTAGAGGGGTCCAGAACCCACCTCCCTTTTTTCGCCACAAATTGTGAGTAAAACACGAGAACTGGCATCAGGAATGGCTGCCGGTACTTTGGCTAATATTTAACTTTCACATCCCCCTTTCGGAATTCCTAGATCCACCACTGAGTCCTGCGTGGGTTTCTCCTACAACTTTTTGTTTTCCAACGGTCATACTGATCCCAAAGCAAATTTTAGTTCACGTATGAGTTTTATCTCATTCTATTTTTACCTCTTTTCTAGCAGAATCTGTCAAAATTCTGGATCTATCCACTACACTTTTTTCACTGGACGACACGTTGCACTGTTTAATGTCTATCCACATGCGTCTAAAGACCGAAATGAGCATACTCGATATTTTTTGTATAGGCCATCAATTTTTGTTTTATTTTCGCGCTAAAACAAGAATTTTCAACTTTAGATAAGTGTTATTTTCGCAAAGTTCATAAATTCAACTATGCAATACAGTGGCGTAGCTTCCATTGAGGCAACCGAGGCAGCTGCCTCGGTAAAAAAAAACAAAAAACACCTTTTACGTTGTTAAAATGTTGATAGCTTTTGGGGGGCTGCGCCCCCCAGACCCCCTGCCTCGGTAATATTCGAACCCAAGCTACGCCTATGCAATAGAAATTGAGAAAGCGCTGGGAAAATTGTCATTTCATGATTTTTGCGCAAAATGAGATGCAGTATCTCTTTTAAAATACCGGAAACCCGACATATCTCACGAACGAAAGTGAATTTCGAAAAAAAAAAATGAAGAAAAAAGGATTCTGGAGATATCACCATTCTTTATCATTCCTGAAAGTTTCAAGAAAATCAATCAAACCGTCTCTGAGAAATCGTGCTTACAACAAAAGGGGGGAAATAATAAACAGTAGAATCACAACATGTATAAGGTTTTCCGTTGGAAACAGAAATGGGAGACCTTATTGATAATAAACAGCACAATCTCTATGAGTTCTCTCTCATTTTCAGCGGAAAACCTTGATAAGAAACGGAGTAAAAACAATATGTTACCGACCCAATGTGTTAGGGGACATGGTAAACAGTACAATCACTATAAGGTCTTCCATTGAAAACTGAATACATGTAGCTAAATCTAGTTATAACGGGGACCATTACGGATATTCCCCGATGATATTGACAGTATAGTTAACAGACTGTTGTTAATTAGTACTGATGAGGCGAATAGTGTCGTAATCAATGAAGTAACATGAAATATTTCAACTATTCTTGTTTCCTCTGCAAAAACAAGTTTCTGGTACTAAAGTTAAACATGTTAATATCATGAGTAAATGTAAATTTAAAAAAACCATGGTTTACGAAATATTGTAAAAATGCATGAAAAAACTTTAGAAAAGCAAAGAGAATGTACAAAAAATATGGCGGTGAAATATTCAAAAATGATTTATATGAGAAGGAAAGAAGATATAAGCAAACTTTAAAGAGGTCAGTTACTAATAATAAATCTACATCAAAAACCAAACTTTAAGATCCAGAAATCCAAAAGAATATTGGAAGATTATTAATAGCAATTACCCCAAACCAAAATCAAATATACCCATTAATGAATTGTATGAATTTTTAAAAATTTGAATCTGATGATAATGATCAAGTAACTCCAGGTTATGTTTTGTCTGTAGAAGAAATGAATATACTATCAACTATAAATGTAAACACTGATATCATGAACCTATATCCGAGGATGAAATATTGTAATGTGTGAAATCATTGAAGCGAAACAAATCATGTGGGGAAGACTGTATACATGTATATAATGAATATATTATAAATTCTATAGATTTAATATGATTCTTGACAGTGGTATAGTACCTGATAATTGGTTTACCGTTATTATGAAACATTGTTTCAATCTACAAAAATAAAGGTGATGCAAATGATCCAAAATATTCCCGACCATTACGCGTATCAGTTGTGTTGGTAAGTTATTTACCTCTATATCAAACAAAGG
This sequence comes from Ostrea edulis, assembly GCF_947568905.1. Lineage (NCBI taxonomy): Eukaryota > Metazoa > Mollusca > Bivalvia > Ostreida > Ostreidae > Ostrea > Ostrea edulis. Next base: position 51,445,817 of record NC_079165.1, on the reverse strand, counting down.
ATTAACTACATATGCTGACACCGCAGAAATTCTTCTTGAAAATCAAGCTGGATTCAGGAAAAAAAACTCTACTGTTGATCATGTTTTTTCTTTATGTAGCCTCATTGAATTGTTTAGAATTAGAGGCAAAAAGCTGTATTGTGCATTTATTGATTTCGAAAAGGCGTTCGACTCCATTTGGAGACTGAGATTGTTGAACAAAATTTTGAATAATCAAGATTATTTGATACATATCAAATAGTCCACAATTAATTAAGATTGGCTAATATAGTTCGTACCGTTTACGAAATAGACCTGGTTCGAGCTATCTTGCCTCATACAATTCCGCCTAACGGGGAACGAGTTAACTTTTCATTCTGCTCAAACCTTAGATTGAACACATTGTGAAAAATGATCTTCTTAATGACAATCCATTGCCATCGAGCTAATTTATTATCATCGTACAATTGTATACGCAGCCAAACAATCCTTTACCAGTGCAGCGACAGGATGAAGCCAAAAAGGGGACAGATAAAAGCAATTCTGATCGATTGGTTTTTGTTTTGTTTTGTCCATGGTGAAGATAACGAACTGTGACCAATATCTGAATTTCTATAAGCACTACAATAAAACATCTCTTCCAACAATGGAATCGTCACCACTGTCGGCGATGGGTTGCCAAACTTTGGCCTGCGTTCGGCGTTTTCTCGGCCGTTTAACGGGGAGCCTCAGCCGCAACGATTTTTATCGTGCCACCGCGCCGCATGCTGCGACTCGGACCCTCGGTTTAATTTGATGGCCAGTTTCAACCAGCGATGGGTGCTGTGGACCTTTCTAACCTGGATCCCCACGGGACTTGAGTCCAAGGCTAAGGAGGGCATGCCAGCCAAAGCAGTGAAGCACAGCTACGTTATGGTCAACCCCCCCCCCCCCCTTAAATGCAGGAGGGACCCATTCAGCCGGTGATAGAGGTTTAATCCCGAGTAAACGCCACTCTCCTTTCTCAAGGTCAACCTGAATAGAATCGCCACCACTGTCTGCGATCGGTTTCCAAATTTTGGCCTGTGCTCGGCCGCTTTGCGGGGAGCGATTTTTATCGTGCCACCACACACTGACCTTTCTAACCCGGACCTCCACGGGACTGGAGCTCGAGACAAGGACGGCATGCCAGCCAGACAGTGAAGCACGGCAACTCTGGTCCTCCCCCCTCCCCTGAAGGCAGGAGGTACCTATTCAGCCGGCGATAGACGTCTAATCCCTGACGAACGCTACTATCCGGCCCTTCTCAAGGTCAACCTGCTGAGTCGCTGCATTTATTTGATAGTCCTTATTAATATTCACTTAGTTCAAATTCTACCGGCTTTCGTAAAGCACTCGCACAACACAGCCCGTAGGGCGATACCATACTCAGACTTAGTTTCTGTATACATCTTCTGGCAGCCGCCATATGTAAATTCATATCCTGGTCATGTCCTACACCACCTAATATATCTAGCATCGCCGGTGCTCTATTAGTATGTATCCCAATGGCAAACCTATGACACAATTTTGATTGTATCTTTTGGCCAAAATGCCATTCATGATTCAAGGTACTTGGTTAACGTAGGTTTCATGACCTTTCAATAGGCATGGCTAGCGAGTCGGTCAAGCAAAGGGCACCAGATAGTCAGATCATGCTACAAATTCCAATGCTTGCTTACTCTTAATTCGTCCCATTCTGTAATCAGTCCATTATGTCGCGTTACTTTGTATTCATTCTTTATACATGTCATACACATGTATACCTGGATAACGTTCAGGTACAGGGTTGGCAAAAAAGTGGTCAATATGAGTATTGACCGGGCCGGTGGTCAATACTGGTTAAAACCGGTCAATACTGGTTGATTGAAAATTGTTTGGGCATTATAGTCTGTGTTGTTGGTTATTTTAAATGTTTCAGTGGCCATTATGGTGAATACTGTAATTCATAACATGCACTATCAGTTTATAATATACTTGTAAGTCATAATATTAAATAAATAATGTAAATGACTCTGTTAAATTGGGGAAGATGTAGAAGTTTATTGTAAAAATTAAAAAAATTGTAGCCGTATTCCTTTGGCACTGACAACAGCACTGCAGTCTTTACATCTTGCTGCACGGTCAACAATATCATAGAACTCTAGGCTTCATGATTGTGTCTCTTAGCAGGTCAAGAAGTGAATGTGAGAGGAAAATTGTGGTATTTCCTAAACTATGTTTTGTTGAAGCCATGGAAAGTATGATGGGGGAAGTGTTTTCTATTTCTGTTCAAATTCTTTAGTTTATCAAGAACTACCTATTGTTTCAAATCTTCATTTAACTGTTAAATAAACATTTGAGGGTGTGTGTTGGTGATGTTTTCATAACAATAACATGTACACTGGTTCTCTCTGGTCCCAAAGTATGCTAATTAACACCTGTCAACTCTGTTTCCTGTGCTCAGGTATATCTCCTGCTCTGTACATTGCAACACATTGTTTACCTACAGCACCTGTCACCCAATTCATATTAAATCACTGTGTTTATTTAATGTCCAGCTACTTGTTATTCTTAATCTGTCTGGATGTATAAGCAGATCCTATTGTCTAGTTATGCTATATGTGGACCTCTTTTATAGTTCTGAAGATATTATGATCACAGTTTCAGCTAACCAAATATATTAAACTTATGAAATTACATCTAATTATCTAATGAAAGTTATTGATAACCAATTGATCCATATATTATAATGAAAAGACTTAATTTATCTTTGCAAAAAATGTACAAAACTAGGAAAATGGACAGTTTAAATCTCAATTGACCAGTATTGATAACTTAGGGAGTATTGAAGGGACGGTTAAAACCGCTGGTTAAAACCGGGGGCGGTTTTAACCGCCCAACCCTGTTCAGGTATACCTGATTGTGGCAAAATGTCGGCACTGCATAGACCAGGGGCTCGGACCTCAACCTACCACGAGGTTCAATTTGCAATGTGGCCAACCACTACATTATCTCGTTAGGTTTACTTGCTAGGCATTATTGGGCCCAAGTTTCAGGGTAGGCATTAGAATTGCTATTTTACACATATTATACAGGTGGGTTTTGTTTTTTTTGAATACATCGAGCTCATGATTAGGCTTAGGCAAAGTTCATATTCATATTGTAATGATTCCGGAATTTTGAGGTCTAATCAAATGAATTCTTTTATTAGTCAATGTCTAATGTCACGTGATAAGAGGGTATATATAGATATGCTGTATTTATTCGCGAGGCTTACCGAGCGAATAAATACACCATATCAACGAGTTGGATAAACCAGATATCAAAATACGCAATAATAGATGTACTATTCATCTCATGCGTCTTCTTTTTACTTAATTTTGAGATGATCCCCAAGTATGGTAGAAACAGCTGATTGAATTTGTTTTGAATCCGTGGCTCAGACGTCGTGCTTAATCTGTCTTCCTTACGCGGGAAAAAATAGTGCGCTTATAAGCCATTAATATACAGTACAAAAGGGTATTTTTTATAAAAGAAACCATGGATGAAAATTTAGAAGGGATTATAGTTTATAATTAATAATGGCTTTGCCATTCCAACAAAGTAACAACTGTTGACTGAGTATTAATTTTTTGACGTAGGCCTGACCTTCTGATAAAAGTTTGATGTAGTCGTCGTTTTGAAATAAACATGTATAACAACGATCAATGAAAGTAATATTTTAATGCAGCGTTATTAGAATGTTCAACAGCTTACAATGAAAAGTACAAGTGTTTGTGCATTTGGATTTTATTTACATAGTTTCTTTGGATCTGAGGGCGAGAGGAAATCCTAAGGCAATTTAAATAGGCCTAGCCTAGTAAGTAAAGCTGTTGAGATTTGTTACATTCAATATGCTCCAGAAAAAAGAGACTGCTTGTGAATACTTGGTACCGCAGCATGTCGAGGTACTTTCGATTAGGCTTGTCCAATAGGCGGTCGATTTCTTGTCAATGATACATGTAATAGTGTGCACATATTTTTGTTTTCTGATCGAAAATTTTGAGTAGTTACAGACCGAGTTGGCATTTTTATGGCCGGTAACTTGCATTAGACTATATTTCAGTGGGGACAACATCATTTTAATTTTGCTATTAAAAAAAATTCTAAATAAATACAGAATAACAAGTTTTACGCTTTATTTCGTGCATGGATATGCATAAACCCAGAAAATGTCATCCAAGCGGGGACAGTGTCAAAAGTAGTTCGGACCGGAAGTGCTTTATCAAACGGGCGTGTGATAAAGCTAATGCTTTATCTCACTTTCAATGTACACCACAAGTATGAGATAAATACTCATAATGTTAACGACCTTAAAATCAGGCAAATTTGTTATTTTCAAAGACTTTATATACTGAAGTGTATATGGATGAAAATTTAGTCCGGTAACTTCAATGTGAAGGGTACTGTGAACCCCTTTAACAAGTGTACCGTCTGCTGACAGTGCCGTTACTGGGAATGAATGATTCTGACACCTGTCACAAGTTCGCCATCTAACTGACGACTGTAATAAATATTATATCTGTAAATCGCATGTGTTTTGTTTGTTATGGAATATATAATCATTTTAAGATAAAATTTTGTTCATATCTTCATCAGGGTGGATTCTACCTGGAATTTGAGAATGACCCCAAATTTCCTGAAAATTCCACAAAAATTGCTGAAATATACTCTTATATTAAGTACTAAATGGAGAATTCTGCTTACTTTTACTATATTATGAAACTTACACTATATAGGTACCCAATAAATAAAATGGCTATTACTTGGTTTCCTGCAGATTAGATTCTATGATAAAACTTGTACCCCACCCCTTCCGTAGAAATCTACATCCGAGACAAAGCATGGTCTCCAGGCACAGCCTTTAATGACAGAAATGGTTGATATGTAAGATACTAACACCTGGTGAGGCGTCTACGGAAGCCTATAGGTGCCAGGGTATAGAATTGATGTTTATTTAACTGGCGGCCGCCACTTAATTTATGCGGCGGCCGCCACTTAATTTAACTGGCGGCCGCCACTTATTATCTGGCGGCCGCCAGTTAATTATATGGCGGCCACCAGTTAATTTGAATGGCGGCCGACAGATAAATTAACTGGCGGCTGCCACTTAATTTATATGGCGCAATCCCTCCCCAATGCTTATATGTGATATATATACAATTAAGAGCATTAACTTATTGTTTTTCGATTGTGCTGTAATAAATACGTACAACCACGGGGCTGACCATCCACTTTTTTGACAACGTTCAATTTCTGTTATTTCCACATGCAAACTAAGTTATTTTCACATGTGAAATAAGATTTATTGGCGAATTGACCCCCACCCCACTCTTTTGGTGGTAGTAATGAATGGTAAAAATGTAATAATGAATTAACTGATAAATTGAAGGATGAACGGAGCCCCCTCCCTCCAATTTAGGAGTACGAAGTTTAGGCAAAAGAGACATTTCAGGTTCCTTTTCTGCTTGTCAACTTCTCCTCCGACTGTCCCTACACTTTGAAAAACGATGCTGCGTGTTTGTGTACTATTCTAAATCTTTCCAAAATAATCACTCAGCGATACAAATTAAATTGTTTTTGCAACTGGCAGCCGCCATGTATAAATTAAGTGGCGGCCGCCAGATAATAAGTGGCGACGGCCAGATAATAAGTGGCGGCCGCCAGTTAATAAGTGGCGACCGCCAGATAATAAGTGGCAGCCGCCAGTTAAATTAAGTGGCGGCCGCCACATAAATTAAGTGGCGGCCGCCAGTTAAATAAATATTAATTCCATACCCTGGCACCTATCGGCTTCCGTAGGCATCTCTGTACTTTATGGGACACCTGGTACATCTCTGGTATTACCTCCACCACCACCCCTCGCCCTTTCTTCGGAGATTTTCAGAACCCCATACTAATTTATCGTTATAGTACCTCGAAAAACTGAAATTGCGTGATCTCAATCCCAATGGCTCTTGTGTGATCTAATTTTCATTAAAATGTATGAAAAACGGTATTCTGGTTTCAAATAAAGTGAAATAAGCATTATTTCCGGATTGAAAAGTTACCTGATGAGACCTCTACAGGGAAAGGAGTACCAATTCATTTCCCATAGACCTCAATACTAACCTTTGGCCCTCTCACTAATTAACTATATTAATTTTAAATAAATGACCGCAAACATTTCAAAGTTCATTCCAAGTACTAATAAAAAACGACAAAAATTATATAGGGTCCCGTGCCTTTTATAGGCCATATTTGTACTTTTTTTTTTTTTTTTTTTTTTTTTTTTTTTTTACAAAGCAATCTGCTGTAAATTACACCCTTCATTTTAAGCACACCCATACCATGGTCATTTCCTCAGTCATTTCTCGATTTTGTGCGATAATTTTTCATCCTGACAACTAATTTGAACCTCTATAATATTTCTTTCAAATAATTTCACTCTTGATATTAACCAATTGTAACGTATTTCCTTATACGCAAGAAGGCTATCAAAGTTCGTGCCTTGTCAATTCAAGTGTTCGAGGTGTAATTAGAATAGCAACTTTCATTGATAAAATAAAATTGGGAATGTTATTAGAAATTGGGCCTGCAGATATATACAAATATGGCCTAACCCTACCCAGGTTAATAATTACTATGAAATCAAGGTAAACTGCGTCCAAGTTACGCATGCGTGGGTTTGGTACTCTCATTCCAATACTGAGCATCAAAGATCGTCACTGTTCCCCCGACTATACTGTGGGGATCCGTGGATGGTCGACTCGAGGAAGAGGAGAAGGACCCATCCACCATCATCTGGAGAATCTAACCATCCCTGGATCTTCAAGAATTCTCGTACCCGTTCCCAGGGGATCCGAGGGTCTACCACCATCGTCACCTCGCCGCAACAAACCTAGTGTAGCAGGGCCCCTACTGGGCAGTCTGTACTATAAACCTACACCATCGTCGTCACTGTTATCATTAGCGTTCAGCCAAGTGAAGGTTATTATTAGCGTTCAGCCAAGTGAAGAAGACGTAGAAAACCAAGTTTTATAAATTAAATAAAGTATAATTCCTCACCCGTTCAGCGGTTTAGAGAGAGAATTTGGAAGGTCATTTCGGATCGACATATTTATAAGGCCTGTCACGGACAGGCTGACCTCAGTAGAGAGACTAGCCGGAGTCAACGTCTGTATTGGCTGAACCGTCGTCCAGGTTACTGTGCTTACTGTCCGCCCTGAATTAGGTAATCTACAGTGAAATACCGATCCCTGTTGCCCTCGGATGACTACATATATTGTGTGATGCCTTGTTCAGGACGGGCAGTATATGTGATAGCCCTTAAAATTTAAGGGCTATCACATATACTGCCCGTCCTGAACAAGGCATCACACAATATATGTAGTCATCCGAGGGCAACAGGGATCGGTATTTCATTTAGAAATTAAGACCTCCCAATAAATTGAATATTGTAGTGATTAATAATATTTGATTACAACCGAGGTAAGGTTAGGCAGTGTCTGTAAATTTTGGCAGTCCACTAAAATCATAAGTCCAATCAATAAGAAATCATAATATATAAACATAGTTTGCAAATACATTTCTTTAGTTCACCCCAAACCCTGGAATTGACCAGGTACGAATCTAAAGTCTAGTTAGTATTGATGCAAATACTTTACAGAATTTGGTGGCAGCGGTGGGATTAGGGGTAGAATTAGAATTGATTAAACTTGTGCATTTGTTATTTGCTTAGTGTATTTGACTTGTGTATTTTAAAAAAAAAAGCTTTATCAATATGGCTGAGAGTGAGATGTCGAAATGCGCATCTGGTGCATCAAAATTGGTACCGTATAAGTTTTACATTATGACCCCTGGGTCGAGGCCTCTGCTGGTGGACTGTTAGTCCCCGAGGGTCTCTACAGCCCAGTAGCTAAGTACTTCGTTACTAGCTTGAAAATATGGATGTATATTTAATTGCTGTTATAAAATTTAGAAATTCATTTCAAAATTAAGGAGTATCTCCCTCATGCATAGCTCTTATCCTTGGACGAATTTGGCTTCACTTTTTTGGCACGCTGTTTTTGGCAATATTTAGCTCTAAAACTTCATAGTTATCTCGGATTTCAAACATTTCGGTTGAGCATCACTGAAGAGACATTATTTGTCGAAATGCGCATCTGGTGCATCAAAATTGGTACCGTATAAGTTTTACATGCTGAAATGATTGTACTGGAACAGGAGATAAGTAAGCTTCAGGCCAGTATTAGCAAACAGTTTTGTTTTGAACATGAAATGAAAATATGGATGAAATCAAAAGGATTGGGAACAAGTTCTAACAACTTACAAGTCTCTCTCCTAAAATATTACAATATGTCATGCAAGGTAATGATTAACAGGTAAAATGCACAATGATTTGAACGAATCTACAAGTTTCTTCTATAAATTTATGAAAAACTGAAAAAAATATTTATATTAGTTTGCAGAGGCAAATTGACACCACAGCATAATAACAATTTTGTATCAATATTAACCAAGTCAAGCATGAAAAGGTGATTAAAAAGATTATTTCTAGCTCTGAAGTAATTTTTACAAGCAAAAGAGATAATATACATCTTCATTAATATGTCCACATAAACAAAACGGATAATTTGTAATATTTCGTTTCTAAAGATCATAATTAAGTATACAGTTGTATCTTAGCTTTGTATGAATAATGTTGATATATCGTTTTCCAAAAGAGTAATATGATGGTGGTCTTGTTAGCTCACCTGAGCTGAAAGCTCAAGTGAGCTTTTCTGATCGCTTTTTGTCCGTCGTCTGTCTGTCTGTCTGTTAAACTTTTCACATTTTCGACTTCTTCTCCAGAACCACTGGGCCAATTTCAACCAAACATGGCCAAAAACATCCTTGGGTAAAGGGCTTTCAAGGTTGTTCAAATGAAGGTCCATGTCCCTTTCAAAGGGGGAGATAATCACAAAAATGCAAAAATAGGGTGGGGTCATTTAAAAATCTTCCTCTCAAGAACCACTGGGCCAGAAGAACTGGAATTTACCTGAAAGCTTCCTGACATATTGCAGATTCAAGTTTGTTCAAATCATGGGCCCCAGGGGTTGGATGGGGCCACAATAGGGGATCAAAGTTTTACATACAAATTTATAGGAAAAATCTTTAAAAATCTTCTTCTCAAGAACCACTGAGCCAGAAAAGCTGATTTTTACATGAAAACTTTCTGACATAGTGCAGATTCAAGTTTGTTCAAATCATGGCCCCCGGGGATAAGATGGGGCCCCAAGGGGGGATCAAAGTTTTACACACAAATATATAGGGAAAAACTTTTAAAATCTTCTTCTCAAGAACCACTAAACCAGAAAAGCTGAGATTTACATGAAATCTTCCTGACATCATGCAGATTCAAGTTTGTTCAAATCATAGGCCCCAGGGGTTGGATGGGGCCACAATAGGGGATCAAAGTTTTACATACAAATATATAGGAATTTTTTTTTAAAAATCTTCTTCTCAAGAACCACTGAGCCAGAAAAGCTAATCTTTACATGAAAACTTTCTGACATAGTGCAGATTCAAGTTTGTTCAAATCATGGCCCCCGGGGATAAGATGGGGCCACAAGGGGAATCAAAGTTTTACATACAAATATATAAGGAAAAACTTTTAAAATCTTCTTCTCAAGAACCACTAAGCCAGAAAAGCTGATCTTTACATGAAAGCTTCCTGACATAATGCAGATTCAAGTTTGTTCAAAGCATGGCCCCCGGGGGTAGGATGGGGCCACAATAGGGGATCAAAGTTTTACATACAAATATATAGGAATTTTTTTTTTAAAAATCTTCTTCTAAAGAACCACTGAGCCAGAAAAGCTAATCTTTACATGAAAACTTTCTGACATAGTGCAGATTCAAGTTTGTTCAAATCATGGCCCCCGGGGGTAGGATGGGGCCACAAGGGGGATCAAAGTTTTACATACAAATATATAGGAAAAATCTTTAAAAATCTTCTTCTCAAGAACCACTGAGCCAGAAAAGCTGATTTTTACATGAAAACTTTCTGATATAGTGCAGATTCAAGTTGCTTCAAATCATGGCCCCCGGTGGTAGGATGAGGCCACAAGGGGGGATCAAAGTTTTACATAAAAATATATAGGGAAAAACTTTTAAAATCTTCTTCTCAAGAACCACTAAGCCAGAAAAGCTGAGATTTACATGAAAGCTTCCTGACATAATGCAGATTCAAGTTTGTTCAAATCATGGGCTCCGGGGGTTGGATGGGGCCCACAAGGGGGATCAAAGTTTTACATACAAATATATAGTTAAAATGTTTCTCTCAATAACCACTGAGTCAGAAAAGCTGATATTTACAAGAAAACTTTCTGACATAATGCAGATTCAAGTTTGTTCAAATCATGGCCCCTAGGGGGTAGGATGGGGCCACAAGTGTGGGGGGGGGGGGTCAAAGTTTTACATACAAATATAGGAAAAAGCTTTAAAAATCTTCTTCTCAAGAACCATTGGGCCAAAGAAGTTGACATTTACATGAAAGCTTTCTGACATAGTGTAGATTCAAGTTTGCAAAGGGTAGTTTGGGCCATAATAGGGACTAAGGTTTTACATGCAAATATATATGGAAAGTCTTCAGATATGGGCCAAGGTGACTCAGGTGAGCGATGTGGCCCATGGGCCTCTTGTAATATCTGTTATTATATTTTTGCGGAATGAATTGATTGAGATGGCTTCTCTGGCTTCTACATTTAATAAATTCCACTGTTTTACAGAGTCGGGTACAAATGATTTTTTGGAATATAAAATCGATCTTGTTTCTAGTATTATAAAGGGATATATTTTCATGTTTATGTGGAATGATTTCATTTCAATAATCAGGGGCGCTACCATTGCAATTTTTAAACGTGGTAGTCATTTTTGCGATATAACATTTCTAAATAAAGGGATTCTCTAGATGCAAAAATAAGAAGACCAGTAACAATTCTAGCTGCACATATTTGTACTTTTTCAAGCTTATCAGTATCGTGAACAGAACAGCCATCCCAAACAATTGAAGCATATTCATGAGTACGTCTAATAAATGCTATGTACAATTTTGACAGATGTTTTCTACCAATTTTGAACTTATGGAATCAATGTATAAAGACCAACTGAGGTTATGTGACAATAATAAGCCTAAATGACTATGGACCGGAACACACTCCAATCTATCACCTTGAAAAAATAATTTCGGTAAAATAGAGTTATCTTATTTCGAAAAATAAACAGCTTTAGTCTTGGATGGATTGAATTTGAGTAGCCACTTATTTGACCATTTTTCTACTATATATAAATCATTAAGCTTATATTCAATTTCTAGCATATTATACTGTATGAGGACTGCTGGAGTTCGTTGTCATCAGCAAATAATCTACACATTGATAGCATATTTACAGCAACATCATTAAAGGACACATCTCAAAGTTTTCAAAGTATACAATATTACATGCATTTTGTCTTTATGCTTATAGTAATTAATTCTAATAGTTCGTTCGCCGAAATTTTGCGATAATTAACCACAATACAGACTTAAATCTAAGCCCCGATTTCAAAAAGTCAAGTTAATTAGGTAGGTAGTCACGTGGTACAGTGACGTCACATGCGCCCTTCGGATTGTGAAAGTACTGCGAGATATTATTAAGTATGGTTCCATGTAAAAATCAGGCAGAGGGTGATAAGTCGACCGTCAGGGATCGAGCCGATGCTTATATATATAGTAACATTGTTTATAGGAAATCATTCGGTGATAATATTTTTTTCATATGACGCACCTTCACAGAGCTGTGTTACTAAAAATAGAATACCCATGTTTTGACCAAAATTGACTCATAAAAATGCTATATATTCTTAAAGGTTTTGTTAAATGAAAAGATCATACATTTTCAAATGGCTTATATGAAATGAAGAAGAAGGCTACTGTTTACGAATTTCTGTTGTCATAGTGAGTATTTATTATGTGTTACCATGGTAACCGTTGCTGTAGTTAACGAAAGGATTTTCTAATGGAGAAACATTCCAACTTTAAGACCATTTTTCTCGAAACAGCAAACACTTTCAAAAAAGTTTTATAATTAGACGGATAAAGTACATGCTATTGAATAATTTTTACTCAATATTTTTTTGGAAAGTTTTTACTGTACTCGGAAAAGAATATATGAAGATTGTGAAAAATGGCGGGAAAATAATATATTTTCATGTTTTTAAGTTTTCTTATACTTACAAACTATTCAACAAGTACACTTTTCTATCACGTTCTAGTAATTATCATATTTATAAATATCTAAAATGATCTTCTTTATGTGTTTACATACCATAATGATATGTCTATAGATGTAAATGCAAGAAACGATGCTTAGCATTTTGGGTTGGGATCGAAAGTCCGTTTATTATTAACCCATTTCTTTCAGATTTCCTCAGGTTTTTGTAAACAACTTATTAGACCGGTCTTTATAGGATATTTTGCACTGAATGGCGAGTTTAACTTGCAAGTATTTTTTGGCTGGATAGTTGTGAGTGTGTGGGTAATTAACAGAGTGGCTGTTAAAAGCGAATAGAAGGTAATTCAGGAATTGAATTAATAAATTCATTTAAAGCTTTAGACGTGGCTGAACAAGCCTTTCCTAGCTCTAAGTATTTATTTTTTAAAAACCTGAATTTTAACGAGAGAGCCAAAAGGAGCCGAGCTGCGAGAGCCGGTATCCGATACCTTGAGCTTCCAAGAGCCAGGAGTCCCATTGAGCCGATCGAGCTGTAGGAGCCGATCGCTCAAGAGCATTATACATAATTGATTAAAGACAAGTAGTCTCCACACTTATCTGTGTATTTTGTGTAATCATATATTTTGAAACTGCCAGGTCCTCAGAAAGTTAACTGAGGGGATTCAACCACTTCTGTATGTAGTATTTGTATAATACACTGTAATAGGGTTGCACGTTACAATTTCAAAAGCCGAGAAAAATTTAAAAATCTAACGAAAAAATACGTTTAATAATGAAAACAATCAACCGGAAGTAGTATTTTTCTCAAAATTTGCTGTAAGGAAATATGATTTACCCAGAAAATGAGGAAAAAACTCTGAATCGGACTTGCTGCAACTTAATCGTCAGAGGAAATTCAAGCTACTTACAAAAATCGAAGATTCAAATCAAAATATCCTCATAACAATTATTAGTTTAATCACCGAGTTGGGAGTATATCAATTTCTTTAATCACAACCAGTCGAAAATATTTAAAAATTCATTAAAAATTCATTTCTTGATCAATTTCTATATTTTTTTTCCCAATATTTATTTATATTTATTTATTTATCCTTATTTATCCTTATTTATATTCTCTCAATTTCTGATCAGTACGCATGTGCAAAGGGAAAATCCCGTCTGAAAGTAGAAATGCGCATACCTGATAGGGTCGTATCAATATACGGCCCGCTTCAATGTTGCGACGTCATAGGTCACCTAATTTGCATTAATTATTCATAGTTACAAGGAGCAAGGAAAGTTCTTTGTGACTTTTGTGTTTTACCCTAAATAATTCATTGAAAATATCTTTTATTTGAAAAATCATTTTGAATTCATTTTGGCTCTGTGTAATATGAAATTTAAAACATTTCTTACAAAGCATCTGGACATTTAAAACTTTGGCTAACAAAATTCTAGAAACATGATATGGCTCAAATTTTAAAAATAAACTTTTTAGCACTTGATTTCCTTATGAATCCTTTGTAAGAGTGGAACAAAAACTTTTAGTGAAATGTACGTTTTTACAGTCGTATAATATATATGTTTGTTCAGGAAAAAATAAAAATGAGAACAGAAACTGCAGACATTTGTGTCATTAATATTGTAAAATTTGGACAGTTTATATTGACTTTATATAATTTTATGAAAATACATGTAATGTAGAAATGGGATTGTTTTAAAATTCAATAATGTAGTTTAAAAAATGTAAGTTGACTCATTTATCTATGTCTATGACACTATCTTTTACCAAGTATGATTACAGGTTGCTTTCAGATGACAAAACAACTGTTTTACATAATCCATGTAGACATTAGTGTCTGTAAAGTGAATTGAAAATGAATTCTTAATTATTTCATCAATACATTCCATTATCTATAAGATTTTTTAACAGTTGCAACTTGTAAGTTTCGATCCTTTATAAACTGTATACTGAAAAATGTACACGGAAGAGTCCTTTGAAGCTTAAAAATTTTATTTCAAAATCATACTTTTTTAAAAGTGTAACCCCAAACAAGGCATAAACATGATAAAGGAAGAAATATATTTGTTACGAACATATTTACAAAACGGAGGCAGATCCAGAAAAAAATATAAGGGTGGGAATGGAGGGGTTGTGACTCCTGTATTTACCTTCTCCATCCAGAAAGGGGTGGGTGAAGAGCCCAAAAATTGCATAAAATAGACCATTTGAGCTATTCTATTATGCATCACTTTATACATGGAAGGTGAAGATAACGAACAGTGATCAATCTCATAACTCCTACAAGCAATACAAAATAGATAGTTGGGCAAACACGGACCCCTGGACACACCAGAGGTGGGAACAGGTGCCTAGGAGGAGTAAGCATCCCCTGTTGTATTTTTGCATGTCAACACAACTTCATTACACAATTAAACCCATTGGTGTTTAATTTTTTCATAAGTTGTTTCCCTTTCGAATTTAGGTACATTAGGAATTTCAGTTGAAATAATTTGAATAAACACCCTATATAAGAATGCTTTCATGTTTATTTGACAATTTGTCATTTATTTCTTCATAAAGTTTTGATATTTTGTTTGGATTCAATATTTTAGACTGTCTTGATGTTCAACATTGAATTTATGGACTCCTTTGCTTTCCTTTTGTAATAGTGTCTTGTACTTTCACTTGGTTTGATTGATTTTCCTCCTGTTACCACTTTAAGTATGTCCTTGGGTTTTGCAGAGACCTACAATACAATAAGATAGACACTGATTTTCAGGACACAAGAATTTACTTATTTTTCTCTCCTCAATATACATGTATAATATATATTTCTCTAGTTTTTAAGAATGTTTGAACATTTTATATCATAAAACTTTCAATTAAAGTACACACCTCAGAGCCTAGTAGTCATAGTACACATTGATATTTAAATTATACATATAGTTAGAAAGAATAAAATACTAAAACAGCATATAAAACTATTGAAAACAAGAAATGCTTAAAGAAACTTGTATATGACATTGAGAATGTGTTCCAAATATTCCAAATCAGTGAGAAGCAGGTTCAAGTACTAGTCAGGGCAACAGCTGTATCAGGTTTTGAGTCTGGTTTCTGAGTGACCAATATTTTCCTATAATGGTGGGTTGGGGGTTGGTTGACTTTGACCTCATTATCAGAAGGGGTCATATAGTGATTGTATATCAGGATTATTATATAATACTGCTCTACCAAGTTTGAGGTTTATAAAACATTTACACTGTAGATTCATTGGTACATATGTGCTACATGTATTTACAGTTATGTATTTGCCACAGAGGTTTCCAATGCATGTAGTGATGGTAATGACACTCCATGATGCTGGTATGAAAACTTTAAAGAAATATACATTAGCTAAATGACTTGATCTTTGTTATATTTATATATTATTATTAGAAATATAAATTCAAGAACCCATGCATTGACCAGTCCCCATGACCATATCAAATTGAGGCAGACTTTAAATAGTAATATAATAGATATCTAATAAAAATGTCAAGAAGACTCAACTTATTGATTGATATGGAGATTTATAATTAACATTATGAATTGTTTTACAATAAAATGGAATTCTTTAAAAAACTACAGACCCTAAATATTTTCTTTGATATGTCTAATAGTATGCATATGTTTTTAAAATATGAATTCCGATTTGTCAAGAGCTGAATGGTGACCACTAAAAGAAATTATTTTGTGCATATGAAATAATATTTAAAAATTTGTGTGTGTTTATATAGAATACCTTGAAGGAAAAAACAATGATATTCTGAGATTTGAACCCGGTACCTCCGGCATGCTAATTCGGATACCTAACCACTTGGCCACCTGTGATTTGTATGATGGAGGATTACATTATATACTAAACATTGCATCTCACAAAGTCATATCATGTCTTAAATTTTTATATGTATATTCGACTGAAATCTACATGTAGTACATAAAACCACATTCTTTTGAAATGATACCTACTCCTACTTTTCCTCAGTTAGGCATAATCTACATTTCTATCTGAGACAAGAGGCGTTTGTGTGGAGGATACGTAGATGTCTGCTATTATTGCAGACCATTACAAATGAAACATGCTGTCAATTAGCCTAGGCCTAAAACATATCATAGCGTAACTGTTGAAAGTATGACTTTTTGAAACAAGGGAGTGGGTGTCATCTGTACACAGTCGTTTCATACAATGCTACATTGTATAATACAACATTCGTTATGATTTTTATGCTAGTAATAATAAATATTGCGAATTTTGACTTATTAAAATATGTAAATCACACCATTTGAAATTACCAGAATGCGCCGACTTGGTGACATGTCATATAAGATATGTTGCTCGGTCTTCGTTGTCGGCTGCTCCACACACGGTCTATCTTCAGTGACGCCATATGCATCAATGTATTTCTGACACTCTCCGAAGGTAAATATATTCGTTTCCTTTAGATGAGGCTTGAGGGTAGATCACACTCTGTCGGAATATTGTCCTACACGGCATTCAGTTTTGGATCCGCCATATTCCGCGCACTTAGTGTGTTGACAACGCAGCGCCCCTAGCGACCATCGAGGTTAAATTCAAGAACGATAACCGAAATTGCATTAAAATCGAAACATTCAGAGAGGTTTTAAAATGTTATATTGAAACTTTAAAAAAAAAAAGAAATTATTTCAGAGCATGCCTTTTTTATTTGTTTAATGTTATATGGTGATATATTTTCATACCCGCTTTGCTGTTTTTAGATTTCAAAGGGATTACAAGTAGTGTTTTGTATAGATTAGCACTAAGCGTGAATTCTCCATGTTCATAATTATCTGTCCATAATTTTGGAACAGGGCGAAATAAATCAAAACTACTTTGTATATTTGCTAAACATATTACGGTGAGTTAGTATGCTAAGTTTGGGTTCATTTCGTGAACATGGACTTATCACGAAAATGCGATTTTGCCTGATTTTTACGTGGAACCATACTTAAAAACTCAACTTTTAGGGGCCTAATTTATTTACCATGGACAACATTTAAATCGATGTTGACAAATTGTCCGAGTTTTATATGTGTTCGTCACCAGTCCACACATATAACGATGTAAATACCCAAATATAGCGAGTAAAGCGGGCATGAAATCGGCAATATTGCGAGTAAATAATGTTTATATGGGTCGCTGTCTACAAACTGTTTGGGGATGTTATTCCTTTATACATCTGTAATTGGCACTGTTTTTCTAAAATAAACAGTGCAATGGCAATGCAATCATTATTTATTTTGGGATTAGACAAATTATGATACGTTAAATTGTTTACAACTAGGCCCTATGCCAAGCTATTGTCACGCGTGCATTTTGGAAAGAAAGAAAAAGACAACACACAAAAATCAATAAATCAGTGATTATTGTAAATAATAACTTTTATGTGACGTGCGAGGTATTTGTCTCTCACTTTACCCTGACCTGTTGTTATGTCTGGGTGGAGTAATGGCTGTTTTTGATCTAATTTTACCCTTCTCCTTACTTGCTGTATTTCATCCAATCAAATGTAACATATTCGTTACGTGGTCATTGTCTGTTTGTTTACTATGTACCAGGAGCCACGCTAGTTCAGAGCAACAATTTTTGTAGTAAAACACTCCGTATAGCAAGATTTCATTGTCACAAGTTGAGGATTGACTTACGGAAGGATTATTCTTGTTTGCAGAATATTCCATTCTCACTCAACGGTGAGTGTTTGTGTATCTTTGATGGATTTTTTGCTCTGATCTAATGGTATATAGATAGCGTGGGTCGAGATAGCGTGGGTTGAAAAAATCCGGTTCTAACTAGTATGGAGATGGACCGCAACATGGACAGCTCGAATTTGTTCAGTGTTTGTTTGATTGGACATTCTTTTATTACACGTCTACATCACTACATGCAATCGAATGGAACGTTACGGAATTTAAACTTAGATGTGGAGAAATTTCGCGTATCTGTGCGCGCTCGAGGAGGGTTGCATGTGTCACAGGTGGTGTCTTCGAACTTTTTGAACTTCTCTAACATACCTTGTATGTGTTTTATTCAAATGGGAGAAAATGACATTGCGCAATCCGACTGCACCACTTTGGCCCGTGATATTCTATCATTAGCTGCTTTTATGCACGAGGGACTTGGAATCTCGGTGGTGGTTATTGGTCAACTACTGCGCCGTCAGCCGTGGGCATCTTCGAGAGTTTTCAATCACAAGATTGTCGTCACCAATCAGCTGTTGAAGGAAGGATGCTCCATTCAAAATGTTGTGTCGTCCTCTCCAATGCACAGATATTGGCGAAGCATTCGTTCGGCCATTCTTCATTACCACAATTTACTCAGGCCAGTATAAGTGCATTTGTTCCTTTATATGTTATACATGTACATGTTATCTGGTTGTTATTATTATACCAGGTGTCAGTCTTTGTTTAGTTCATGTACAGTGTGTATTTATAAACACCATTTACTGGTCTATGGTTGATATCAGAAACATGTATAGATATATCTCTCATATTTGTTAATCACCTTTTGCATGTGATACTTGATTTTGACAATTTTTTGTATATTTGCTTTGGAAGAAGGCGTATTTATACTGCACTTTTGATAATGAACAAGAGATTATGTCCCAGTTCATACCTGTGACTTCTTGTGGAAGTTGTTTGCAGTTTTTGACTGTGGATTATGTCCTGGTTCAGTTTTTACGCTGTTTTTGTGGTATTTGCACAAGCTTGTCACTTACAGTCTGTTTTCATGATCATGAGGAGCAAAATTGCATTATTGTGTCATTACTTTTGACTGACCATGTCGCTCATTTGTGAGTCAATGGTCATACTTGTCTTACGCTGTTTTTGTGGTGTTTGCACAGGCTTGTCATTTACAGCCTGTTTTCATGATCATGAGGAGCAAAATTGCATTATTGTGTCATTACTTTTGACTGACCATGTGGCTCATTTGTGAGTCAATGGTCATACTTGTCTTACGCTGTTTTTGTGGTGTTTGCACAGGCTTGTCACTTACAGCCTGTTTTCATGATCATGAGAAACAAACCTGCATTATTGTGCCAGTACTTATGACTGACCATGTGGCTTATTTGTGAGTTGGTGATCATACTTGTCTTACATATGCAGCATATGTACCTACTTGATATATATCTATTTGCTTTTTGGTGGAGCTTTGCACACCTTGATTTTATATTTTACATAAAAGGAAAGTTGCTCTGTTTATATGATATGGAGCTGTTAATATTAAGTACTTTTTTGTCATTGTTGGTAGTATATGATGTAACAATTTGATGGATAGTACTACATCATTTCATTAAATATGTTTTCGAGTAATAAATACCCCATTTCCCTCAGTCAATGGACTGATTCATTTCTGACCTTCTCCGCCATATATATGGAAAAGTTCCCCCATGAGGGTCCAAATTTATTAAAGTATTGTCACATGATTAGAGAAATGCAATACTTGCATGGGGACAATGCTTTCCGTTTGTATGACGAGCAATTCAGAAAGCTCAAAGAGTCCATCAACATCCCTTGGCAAAATCCAGTTCATTTATGCGGCAGGTATGTCTCACATGCTTGATGACTTCTTTATCGGGCCAAGGCATTCATATAAATGTTTGCAGGATTTAAATCAGTTTATAGTCATATGTCAGGATAGTGGTATCCCATCAAGATGGAAAAAACTCATTTTCCAACAACTGTATTAACCATTTATGGTATTGAGGTGGATTCTAATGCTATGATGTAGGTTACCAGAACAAAAGCTTGTCAAAATACGTGCCAAGTTACATGAAGTTAAGCATAGGAAAAAAGTTACTCTCAAACAACTCCAATCTCTCATAGGTCTTTTGAATTATGCTTGTTCAGTGGTTGTTCCAGGTAGGACTTTTCTTCGACGCATTATAGATCTTACTTGTGGCATGTCAAATCCATCTCATTTTATTCGTCTTACATGTGAAGCTAGGGCGGACTTGCAAATGTGGGCTCATTTTATTTAACATTACAATGGTAGGTCAGTAATCTTGCCAGATTTCTTCACTTCATCTGATCAGGCAATGTTGTTTACGGATGCATCAGGCTCCATTGGCTTTGCGGAGGTTCTTGGCACAGAATGGTTTGCTTTACGTTGGGACTCAGTACCAGACTTAGACCAATATCAAATTGCCATTAAAGAGTTGTTTCCAATTGTGCTAGCACTTGAAATTTGGGGGACAATTCTTGCAAATAGAAAAATTTTGTTTGTCAGACAATGAAGCTGTTGTTCATGTGGTCAATAAGCAATCCTGTAAGGAAAAAACTCTTATGAAACTTGTCCAGCGTCTTGTGCTCACATCTTTGACATATAATATATATATATATTTTTAAGCTAAACATATTCCGGGCAAGAACAATATTTTGGTAGATAAACTATCTCGTTTTCAATTACAGGCCGCCTTCAGGGTAGCCCCTCATTTGAATCAAAACCAAACTGCGGTCCCGGTGGACCTGTTGAGAATTTAAGCCCAGTTTCCAGATATTTACTATCTTCAGCATTATCTCAATCTTCAGTTCAAGCCTATAGGCATGCATGGGATATGCTCAGAACATGGAAACCCACCCTCTCCCTGCCTGTTTCAGTGGTAGATGTGTGCAATTTCATTGGTCATCTGTTTCTGAATAATTATTCACCTAGCAGCATAGCTTCTCGTTTATCAGCGATTAGTTATGTTCACAAAGTTCTGGCTCTGCATGACCCAACTCAAGCTTTTATTACAAAGACGATTCTAAGAGGATGTCAAGCTTCAGCTCCAACAAGAGACACTCGTCTACCTATTACGCCTAACCTATTACGACAATTACTTAATGCACTTGTTCACACTGTATCTCAATATTTCCTTCGCATTCTTCTCCGTGCCCTCTTCTTATTAGCTTTTCATGCATTCTTGAGATTAGGAGAATTTGCAGTAAAATCCTTGCAAAAGTCTCATCAGGTTCTCCAGTGCCCAGATGTCACTTTTGAATATAATGACTCACAGTTGTCAGCAGTTCAAATAATTATGCGGGAATACAAAACCAACAAACACCATTCCCCTTTGGTTATCTCACTTCGGGCTATTCCTAGTTCCCCATATTGTCCAGTCAATGCCCTGTTCGAATATTTGAATTATTCTATACATACAAGTGGTCCTTTATTTCAGACACTTGATTCTCTGCCAATTGCATATTCAAAAGTCTCAGGTCATTTAAAAGCTGCAGTTCAGTTCAGGTCTTGATCCCAACAATTTTAAGGGCCATAGCTTTCGTATTGGTGCTGCTACCTATCCAGCCTCCCTGGGTTTCTCAGACCATCTTATCCAAAAGTTAGGAAGATGGAATTCTGATGCATTCCGTCGTTATACCCGTATAAACTCTTTTAGGTTTTAGGGATTTTCATGACAGGTCAGCATATGGCTGGTGTTCATGTAATGTCAATTTTTGATGCTGCAATTTTCAGATATGTTTCAATTTCCTGCTTCTTTTTATTTGGCAAATATTTAATGACAGGTCAGAAGTTGTCTGCTGTCATTTCTGTTCAAAAAACCATTGTTATGTTTTGTATACATTATGGTTCTGGTTTCCGCACTTCATTTTCTTTTCATAACAGTGCAGAATTTGTCTGCTGTTGATATTTGCATAACCAGAACTGTGTGTCTGTAATTTCTATTGTCTACAGGGTTGACCTTGCTGGCACTTCATCAATTATTGTTATGTCAAGTGCACGCAGATTACATGATATTAATACCTTATGTGTGTACAGTTTTTGTTCTTTTTGTTTGTCACTTGTAAAATCATATATATGCCTTGTTTCCTTGCCCCCTCTTATGTGTGGTTTTATCTATCTACTTGCCAAGTGGCCTTTGGGTGGGGTTAATCCAATTCATTTTACCTTGGATTCATGGCCTTGATTTCTTGTTGCTACCCACCCTTTTTTGTGGGCAGGCAATAATTTTATGCTAGTCTTTTTACATATGTGTATGCAATAGGGGGTCATCTTGTTAGACCCCCTATCGGATGTTTTTATTTTGTATATATATGTTCTCTTTCTCAATGTCAATTTTATAGATGTATGTAACAGGGGGTCATCTAGTCATTTGCAGCATATGATCTTAATTTTTACTTGGTTTTAATGACCCCCTGTACTGTATATACTTTTCGTCATTTACTAAATAAATGACATTTTCTATTCTCAAACTTGTTCTGTTTTGCCTGCTTTGAGCAAAAAACGAGTGCAGTCCACTTGGCTAGTGCTTTTGAGCTAAGGATCATAAAAATATTCAAAACTTAAAGTGGTAATCACATTATTTATTTTGATAAAGCAATCTTATTACTATTTTTGAATTGTGATCTGCACGTCTTTAGGAAGTACGAAGTGGGAGCACGGCGTTATAGCCTACTGACGCACTCAAGATTCTACGAGTTCAATAAGGAAATAATTTTATAATTCAATTTAAAGTTAGGAAATACAATATTCTATTATTTGTATAATTAAAAGTTAAATTATTTTGTATCTTTAATTTTTTTTCTTGTTTGTAAATCTACCAGTTGGTAGAAGTTACATTGTATCGTCGATATACGTTGTTACAGGGTGAAGGTCAGTTGATCCGAGTGTGTATTCAGGGCCGTAAATTAACATTCAATTTGGAGGAGGCAGGAAATTAGGCGGGGGTCTGGGGGCCACCCAGGCCCCCAGACGCTGAGCACATTTTGTGCACACTGAACACGTTTCGTGCAAAATCCTTGATTCTAGGGCCTTCTAAGATGTGACTTGACTAACTCATTCTAAAAGAAAGATTTGGAATGCTTTTTAAGGGAGGTATCATGTTCTTAGTTATTGGAAACAACATAAATTCTAATGAACTTTAAATTTTAATTTTTTTTGGCTCAAAAGTTGGAGGAGGCAGCCGCCTCCATGTAATTTACGGCCCTGGTATTGAATTTGAAGAGCAAAACAGAATGTATGCTATAGGCCTACCAGTGCTTATAGCTTCGATATATCCATTTTCTCGCAGTTTATCAGGGTCTCTGTCCAAGCGGTGTTTGAAAAGGTGACTTTGTGTGTTTTTTAAGGTAAAGTTCTTGCTCCAACAAAAAAAATTATCCATGTCTTTTTTCTCGTACCTTCCTTCGAAAAATTGAAAAATACTCAGTCTAAATTATTTCTACCGACAACTAGTACACCCGAGCACGGCACAAAACATCTTAATGCATTATTATTTACAAGCCATTAATGAGATAATTGGTTTTTTGTCGATTAAATCTAATCTGTTTATGAAATGGCTAATAGATGTTTTCAAACCCGAGGGCGCATATGACGTCACTCATAATGGCGCGTAAACTAGCGAACGAAAATATGCATATCGCAAGATTTGAATTTCATCGCTTTCAAACTCGAAAACTACGCAAAATATTTCATTTAAAACACATTTAAAGTAGTTTTAGGCATAAAAAGAGTTAATTTTGCTGAAAAAATGAAAAAGTTTAGAAACATGCGTTGTGTCCTTTAACATAAATCAGGGGTACACCAGCAAATATATCAAGTTTTGACGATAAAAGGTCCTTATACATTACTTTTTGTGAGCTGTGACATAAGCTTCTGAACCGATGTAAAAGACTACCAGATATACCATAAGTTTGTAATTTAAAAATGAGATCATTATGCCATACTCTTTATCAAATGCTTTTGATAGGTCACAAAATATCATACAACATGATTTTCCTTCATCAATACTTCGAACAATACTATGATAAGTTTCTAATAATTGATAAACTGTAGAATGTCCTGGTAAAAATCCAGTTTGATATCAATAAAATAGATCATTACTATATACATGTTTGAAAATAATTCTCTCCAAAATTTTACTAACACATGATAATAGCGAGACAGGTCTATAATTAGATACTATTGACGGGTCTTCCTTTTTAAAAAGAGGAATGACGTGAGCAATTTTCCAAAAAGATGTGAAAATATTTTCTGACAATGATCTGTTGAATAACATAGTAAGTGGTTTGACAATGGTGGTTTTTGTTGATTTCAACATTTTATGGCTAATGCAATCTGGTCCAACAGCTTTATTGTAATAATATCCGATACTTCTTGTTCTTCAGTGATAATGCTATTTAAGGAATCATTACATAAGCTATACATGTTTGGTAGTGTTTCATTGGTGTCATCAATATTGATAATTGATGAAAAATATGCATTCAATGCTTCTATTTTATCAGAATCAGAATATAATAACTTCTTATCGCCGTTGTTATCATTAATTTGTATTAGAGATATTTCATTCGATGATTTAATATTAAATGAGTCTTCTTTCATTCGACGATTTAATATTAAATGAGTCTTTCACTAACTTCCAATCTAACTTATTATTGTCTTTACTACAATCGTCTAAATAGGTTTCTATATTGTCATAATAATTTGTTATCGCGTGTTTTTTCATATTGTTGACCGAATTCCGAACTTTTCTATAAGCGGACCAGTCAGAGTCGTTTTTTGATTTTAATGCTTTATTGCAAAGTCAATCTCTAATTCTGATTGTCTTCCGTATCATAGAATCAAATCATGGTTTATCTCGCGGGCGAACTGTTATAGTTTCTTTAGGTATACATTGACGAACACAAGAAATTCGGATGTAAAATTTTTGGTTGCCACATCTAAAGTATCTGCTCCGTTGATAATATTTGCCCAGTTACAATTTTCAATTAAATAACTGAGTTTTATAAATCACGATTGTAATTTATATTCGAAAAGAGCGAGATGTATGTGACACTATGGTCACTGATCGTCGATTCGATTTTTGATATACCCGCTTCACACGATTGAATCTCTGTAGAGGTCAATATTGGATCAAGCAGTGCCAAGTTCCGTGTAGATTATGTGTTGAAATAACTTCACGGATATTGTGTGATAATGGAGCATTAAGAAAATCTACATTTAAATCGCCTACTATGATTATTTTGTCGGAGTATTCGCTAACTGTGTCTAAACTCCACGAAAGTTTGGACCAAAAAGAGCTGTCGGAACTGGGAGGCCTATAAATACAGCAAAGATGATAAATATACAGGTATTGTTATCTACTTCAATCCAGAAGGCATGTTCACGAAACTTTCCTAAACCTTACCAAAATATAAGCCCTTTGGCACACAGTTGCTGCAAATTTGCAGCGCATTTGCGGCAAGTTTGCCGCAACTAGTTGCAGCATATCTGCCGCAAGTATACTTTTCGTATGCAAATTTTTCCTCTGGCATACAGTTTGCAGCAAACTTGCGGCACACACTTGCTGCAGACTTCTGGCACACAGTTTGCAACAAACTTGCGGCACACTTCTGGCACTGTCTGCTCGAAATTAAAGGGAAAGGCAACCCTAACTACATAGTTGCTTTTATGAATAAAGTATTACTGATATCGTAATTGACAGTCTTTAACAACAAAAATCCTTGCTTAACAATTAAATCAATATTAATCTATCATGTACTTTAAATTACCCGCCGCTAAGAGAGTGGCCATTAAAGTTTAATTTATGACGTCACACCGTCTATTCCGGTTTATTTCATCAGCAGCACTGTAAAGATGACACGTCACGAACAGTTAAGTTTGGAGCCGTATAGATTTGAGCCCGTTCTTTCGCAAGAAGAAATTAAGAAAAGAAGACGCTCAGTCGAGTCGCAGACAAGACAGACGGGAAACCTTCTTCATACAAACGTCTTTAACCTCAACTTGTCATTACGCAAATAATGGATCCACAGTTTACGTAGTCTTTTCTTTTCAAATGACTTGGTTGAGTTGGGAATTTCGAAAAAAAAACCACAACCTTTTTCACATCTCCCCTTCGCATTAGTGTAATTAAGGAAGGCATCAACCTATTAATTCACAAGATCTACCACATGCACATCTTTGATGATCTCAGTCACAGTTGCTTGGGTTCAGCAAGTCCCCCCTCTAGACTAGAATTGATCTCGTTGCGAGCAACGAATAGGTCTTCCGTCCAATTTCTGACGAGATAGGATCTTGACTGGGAGAATTCAATAAGTGAATAACGACTATACATGAAAGGAATAAAGACCTATTTTTAGAAAAAAAATAGAGTGATTAACACGTACATATAAGCTATGGTTTATCAATTATAAACAATTTCGGTTTCGTTTTATTTACTTTCGAGTATCTCTGGAGTCCATAAAACGAATAAAAATTCCAAACTGACCGTGTAGGAACCCACACTAAAAATGTCCATGAAAAATACTGAGTTTTCGGACAACTTCCGGTTTCGAACAACCAACTTCCGGTGGAAATGGTATGACTTATTACACTCTATTAAATAATGTTATGAGTATGAGAATTTAAAAAAAAATGAAAAATTACATATTTTAAGGTACTTCCGGTGGATGACAGAAGTGACGGCAACGAAATTGAAACACGTATTTCACATCTACAAGTTACCATCTAACTTTCCTGATAGTTTCAAGACTCAATCTTTGATTATTAATGAGAAAACGCCAGGAAAAGAAACCCCGGAAATCGTAAATATTTAACGAACGGAAGTGAATTTTGAAAAACTAATAATTCACTATACTCTGAAGATTGATAATGTCAATTATATATGTGAAAATCATAACAAATACTTGATTTATAAGCGAGAGATATGATAGCAAAGAAAGATCAATTTCTGAAGTTTTTCTCTAAACACCGGAAGTTGCTGGTTAAACTTCCGGTAAATCTAACATTTTCTGAAACGCCGAAAGAGACCTAATTAATCTATGCAAGTTTTGTTTCAAGAGCATATTTTTGAAATTTGACGTTTCTTTTGTTCACTTCCGGTGACGGCCGGAAGTGACGAATGGCAATGATAACACCTTATTGCACAGCTACAAGTCACCATCTATCATCCCTGAAAGTTTGAAGACTCAATCTTTAATCGTTTATGAGAAAACACCCGGACAAAATATCATTTAAAAAACAGAAAATCGGCCTTAACTTGTGACCGGAAGTAAATTTTAAAAAACTGTTGCAAATTTCTCTTGCGATGGATAATGTGATAAATAGCTGTAAATATCGTATCAAAAGGTTGATAAATAAACGAGATATACGAGGACAAAGAAAGACCTTTTTTTTCTCTAAAAACCGGAAGTTGCTGGTTATACTTCCGGTAAGCCTGACATTTTCTAAAACGCCGAAAGAGACCTAATTAATCTTTGCAAGTTTTGTTTCAAAAGCATAATTTTGAAATTTTACGTTTCTTTTGTTCACTTCCGGTGACGGCCGGAAGTAACGGATGGCAATGATAACACATTAGTGCACAACTACAAGTCACCATCTATCATCCCTGAAAGATTGAAGACTCAATCTTTAACCGTTTATGAGGAAACGCCCGGAAAAAATGTCATTTGAAAAACGGAAATTCAGCGATAACTTGCGACCGGAAGTGATTTTTGCAAAACTAAAAAAAAAACTTTCTAGACAATCCTATTTTACATCTTTCCTGAAAGTTTGATGAAAATCTATCAAGCCGTTTTTGAGAAATCGCGTGCACAAAATCGTTAAGAAAAAGAACAATAACGAGCTATAACATCCCAACACAAATGTCTCTGAACACCTCCCCATGTCAGAAATGGTTTTTGATGCCAGATATGCACTCAGGATCCTCAAAAAATCTAGAAACTAAATTTGGCCGCCATTTTCTTCAATGGCGGCCATTTTGAAACATTTGAAAATTGATTGGAAGGAAATACTGATGCTAGAAATGAATTGTGGACGCTCCATTTACCCCAGAACCCAAATGTTGTAGAGATTTTAACACTTTGAAATATTTCGGTATATGGCGGTCATTTTGAAAATGGCGGCTGAAAAAAAAAATTTGATGGTGGAAATGGACTCGGGGTGACCATATTACCCTAGAAATCGAATTTGGTTGAAATCCGACAACCTTGACTTTTTGACCTTTTTTGGCCGCCATCTTGAAACGGCGGGCATTTTGAAAATTTGAAAAGTTGAATGCACCCCTCCTATCAGCTCACAAAGTTTGAAGTGGATCTGTCGAAGCACTTTCACAAAATCGGTCGGACAAATTTCTCACTAAAGAAGAGGAAAAATAAGAAGAAAAGAATAAGAATAACGAGCTATAACTGTGTTGGGATTCCAACACAAATGTCTCCGAACACCTCCCCATGTCAGAAATGGTTTTTGATGCCAGAAATGGACTCAGAATCCTCCATCAAACCTAGAGAGTAAATTAGGTTGAAATCCGACGGACTTGAAGTTTGGCCGCCATTTTCTTCAATGGCGGCCATTTTAAAACATTTAAAAATTGATTTGAAAGAAATACTGATGCTAGAAATGAACTGTGGACGCTCAATTGACCCCAGAACCCAAATGTTGTAGAGATTTTAACATTTTCAAATATTTCGGTATATGGCGGCCATTTTGAAAATGGCGGCTGAAAAAAAAATTTGATGGTGGAAATGGACTCGGGGTCACTAAATTACCCTAGAAATAGAATTTGGTTGAAATCTGACAACCTTGACTTTTTGACGTTTTTGGCCGCCATTTTGAAACGGCGGCCATTCTGAAAATTTCGAAAGTTGATTGCACCCCTCCTCATGACCCCCTATCAGTTCACAAAGTTTGAAGTGGATCTGTCGAAGCACTTTCAAACAATCAAGCGGACAAATTTCTCAGGAAAAAAGAGGAATAATAAGAAGAACTAGAAATGATCTCGTTGCGAGCAACGAATAGGTCTTCCGTCCAATTTCTGACGAGATAGCATCTTGACTGGGAGAATTCAATTATTGAGGAACGACTATACATGAATGGAATAAACACCTATTTTTTTTTAAAATAGTTATAAACATATACATGTAAGACGTGATGTATCAATTACAAACAATTTCGGTTTTGTTTTATTCACTTTCGAGTATCTTGGGAGTCCATAAAACGATTGAAAATTCCACACTTACCGTGTAGGAACCCACACTAAATATTTCGGAGAAAAATGCAGAGTTTTGGGACAACTTTAGGTTTCGAACAACCAACTTCCGGTGGAAATGGTATGACATTACACTCTATTAAATAATGTTATGAGCATTAGAATTTAAAAAAAAAAATGAAAAATTACATATTTTTAAGGTACTTCCGGTGGATGACGAAAGTGAAGGCAGGAAAATTGAAACACGTATTTCACATCTGCATGTCACCATCTAACTTTCCTGAAAGTTTCAAGACTCAATCTTTGATTATTCATTACAAAACGGCTGGAGAAAAAAAAAATAACGGAAATCGTAGATATTAACGAACGGAAGTGACTTTTGAAAAAAAACACCAAATTATTCACTAAACTCTGAAGATGGATAATGTCAATTGTATATGTGAAAATCATAACAAACACTTCATTTATAAGCGAGAGATATGATAGCAAAGAAAGAACACTTTTTCGAAGTTTTTCTCTAAAATCCGGAAGTTGTTGTTTAAACTTCCGGTAACTGTAACATTTTCTGAAACTCCAAAAGACACTTCATTATTTCAATCACACATTTTGTTTGAAAAGTGTAAATTTACTTGACGTTTCTTTCGTTCACTTTCGGTGGCGGCCGGAAGTGACGGATGACAATTATAAATCTTTTTAGAAAGCTACAAGTCACCACCAATCATATCCTGAAAGTTGAAAGACTCTATTATTAACCGTTTATAAAAAAAAAAGGCAACCAAAATGTCATTTGAAAAACAGCAATTCGGCCCTAACTCGCGACCGGAAGTGAATTTTGAAATAGTATTAAAAGGGTATCCCAGAGATGGATCATGTCAATAATATCTGTAAACATCGTATTAAAAAGTTTATAGATAAGCGAGATATATGAGAACAAAGAAAGACCATTTTTTCGAAGGATTCCTCTAAAAACCGGAAGTTGTAGGTTAAACTTCCGGTAAGTCTAACATTTTCTGAAACTCCGAAAGAGACCCAATGAACCTATGCAAGTTTTGTTTCAAAAGCATAACTCTGAAATTTGACGTTTCTTTTGTTCACTTCCGGTGACGGCCGGAAGTGACGGATAGCAATGATAAACTTCATTACAGAGCTACAGGTCACTATATATCATTCCTGAAAGTATAAAGACTCAATCGTTAATCGTTTAGGAGAAAATGCCCGAACAAAATGTTATTTGAAAAACGAAAATTCGGCCGTAACTTGCGACCGGAAGAGAATTTTGAAATAGTATTAAAGAGTTCTAGAGATATGGATAATGTAAATAATATCTTGAAACATCGTATTAAAATGTTGATAACTAAGCGAGATATACGAGGACAAAAAACCCCCAAATTTTTGAAGTTTTTCTCTTAAAACCGGAAGTTGCTGATTAAACTTCCTTAAAGTCTAACATTTTCTGAAACGCCGAAAGAGACCCAACTAATCTGTGCAAGTTTTGTTTCAAAAGCATTAGTTTGAAATTTGACGTTTCTTTTGTTCACTTCCGGTGACGGCCGGAAGTGACGGATGGCAATGAAAATACCCTATTGCACAGCTAAGAGTCATAATCTATCATCCCTGAAAGGTTGAAGACTCAATCTTTAACCGTTTATTAGTAAACGCCCGGACAAAATATCATTTGAAAAACAGAAATTTGGCCGTAACTTGTGACCGGAAGTGAATTTTGAAATAGTGTTACAGAGTTCTCTTAAGATGGATAATGTCAATAATATCTGTAAATATCGTATGAAAAGTTTGATAAATAAACGAGATATACGAGGACGATTAAAGACCATTTTTTCGAAGTTTTTCTCTAAAAACCGGAAGTTGTTGGTTAAACTTCCGGTAAGTCTAACATTTTCTGAAACGCCGAAAGATATCTAATTAATCTATGCAAGTTTTGTTTCAAAAGCATTAGTTTGAAATTTGACGTTTCTTTTGTTCACTTCCGGTGACGGTCGGAAGTGACGGATGACAATGATAATACCCTATTGCACAGCTACAAGTCACCATCGATCATCCCTGAAAGTTTGAAGACCCAATTTTTAACCGTTTATGAGAAAACGCCCGGACAAAATGTCATTTGAAAAACGGAAATTCGGCCGTAACTTGCGACCGGAAGTGATTTTGGCAAAACTAAAAAAAAAACTGTTCTAGAAAATCCTATTTTACATTTTTCCTGAAAGTTTCATGAAAATCTATCGAACCGTTTTTGAGAAATAACGTGCACAAAATCGGTAAGAAAAAGAACAATAATAACGAGCTATAACTGTGTTGGGATGCCAACACAAATGTCTCCGAACACCTCCCCATGTCAGAAATGCTTTTTGATGCCAGATATGCACTCAGGATTCTCAAAAAACCCTAAACACTGAATTTGGTTGAAATCCGACGGACTTGACTTTTGACCGCCATTTTCTTCAATGGCGGCCATTTTGAAACATTTGAAAATTGCTTGGAAGGGAATACTGATGCTAGAAATGAATTGTGGACCCTCCATTTACCCCAGAACTCAAATATTGTAGAGATTTTAACACTTTGAAATATTTCGGTATATGGCGGCCATTTTGAAAATGGCGGCTCAAAAAAAAATTTGATGGTGGAAATGGACTCGGGGTGACCATATTACCCTAGAAATCGAATTTGGTTGAAATCCGACAACCTTGACTTTTTGACGTTTTTTGGCCGCCATCTTGAAACGGCGGGCATTTTGAAAATTTGAAAAGTTGAATGCACCCCTCATAGTGACCCCCTATCAGCTCACGAAGTTTGAAGTGGATCTGTTGAAGAACTTTCACAAAATCGGTCGGACAAATTTCTCACTAAAGAAGAGGAAAAATAAGAAGAATAGAATAATAAGAATAACTAGACACGATCTCGTTGCGAGCAACGAGTAGGTCTTCCGTCCGATTTGTTGATGCACTCGGAGTTAAAAAAAAAAAGAAAAAGACAAATGAGTCCCAATTTAGTTTCCGACTTTAAGACACTTTAGATATAATCAATTTTTCATATCATAAGCTTCTGAAGCAAAGTTGCGGTGAAATTCGTTTGAAATTCGACTCTCCAGGCGAGCCATAAGGCCCGCGGGCCTATTTCTTGATGTCATTTGTTAGCCCTCTATAGACTCAACAACTTTAGTTTTATATGTCTTTACAAAATATTTACCTGTAAAAAGTTATTGAGATCGACCGATATCGACAAAAAATCGACTCTACAGGCGAGCCATTAGGACCATAGGCCTATTTCTTGATATCAATCGATAGATCTCGATAAACTGAACAACTTTTGTTCAATATGTCCGTACAAAATATTTACCAGTTACAAGTTTTTGAAATCGACTGATATCGACAAAAATCGACTCTACAGGCGAGCCATGAGGCCCACAGACCCATTTTTGGATATTGATCGATAGGTTATGACACATTGAACAACTTTTGTTCAATAATGCTTTTCAAAAAAGATGTCGTTTTAAAGATATGAGGCGTCAAATATTTACGATTTTGGCCCTTAAAATGTCTAATTACGTAACATATGACCTACTTTTTGATTTGATAAGATCAAGCTCGTTGAGATGAACATTTCCGCTTCTACAACTTATTATAAAATATTAATAGTTTCTGAGATATTCTCAAAAACATTTGGACCCTTCTGAACCCCTAATTTAAAGGGCCAGCCCGTTTTGCTTGATATCGTAAGAAAGGCCTTGTCATTTTAAACATTTTTTGCTCAACAAGTATTTAGAAATTCTTTACCGTTCTGCAGTTATCTCTACAAGAAATATTTAGGGGCCAAACTGTAGCTCCCTAACGGGGCCACATAGGGAAAAAACGAAATGTACATATTGTTTAGATTATCATTCTGAACAACTTTTGTTCAATAATGCTTTTCAAAATATTTGTCGTTTTCAAGATATGAGGCGTCAAATATTTATGATTTTGGCCCTTAAAATCCCTTATTACGTAACATATGACCTACTCTTTCATTTGATAAGAACAAGCTCGTTGAGATGAACATTTCCTCTTCTACAACTTATTATAAAATATTAATAGTTTCTGAGATATTCTCAAAAACATTTGGACCCTTCTGAACCCCTAATTTAAAGGGCCAGCCCGTTTTGCTTGATATCGTAAGAAAGGCCTTGTCATTTTAAACATTTTTTGCTCAACAAGTATTTAGAAATTCTTTACCGTTCTGGAGTTATCTCTACAAGAAATATTTAGGGGCCAAACTGTAGCTCCCTAACGGGGCCACATAGGGAAAAAACGAAATGTACATATTGTTTAGATTATCATTCTGAACAGCTTTTGTTCAATAATGCTTTTCAAAATATTTGTCGTTTTCAAGATATGAGGCGTCAATTATTTATGATTTTGGCCCTTAAAATCCCTTATTACGTAACATATGACCTACTTTTTGATTTGATAAGAACAAGCTCGTTTAGATGAACATTTCCGCTTCAATGACTTATTACAAAATATTAATAGTTTCTGAGATATTCTCATAAACCTTTGGACCCTTCTGGGCCCCTAATTTAAAGGCTCAGCCCCTTTTGCTTGATATCGTAGGAAAGATCATGACATTTCCAACATTTTTTGTTCAACAAGTATTTAGAAATTCTTTACCGTTCTAGAGTTATTTCTAGAAGTAATTTTTCGGGGCCAAACTGTAGCTCCCTAACGGGGCCACATAGGGTAAAAACGAAATATGCATATTGTTCAGATCATCATTCTGAACAACTTTTGTTCTTTATTGCTTTTCAAAATATTTGTCGTTTTCGAGATACAAGGGGTAAAAAATTTATGGTTTTGGCCCTTAAAATCCCTTATTACGTAACATATGACCTAAATTTTTATATGAATAGATTTGGATTGTTGAGATGAACATTTTTTGTTCTTTGACTTATACCAAAATATTAACGATTTTTGAGATATTTGATCTAGACTTTGAGCCCTTCTAGATCCCTAATTTAAGGGGCTAGCCCCTAAATCTTGATATTTTCGAAAAGATCTTGTAAATGTGCACAACTTTTGTTCTACATGTCTTAACAAAATATTTGCAAGAAAAAAGATATTGGAGATCAAAGGTCAAAAATCGCCGAAATCGACGAAAACTTTTGGCATCCATTTTTTCAGGTCCAGGCGAGCTTTTAGGCAAATCGTCACCAAAAGACATCTTTCCTGAAAATTTCGTGAAAATCGATCGAGAAATGGCTGAGAAAAACGCGTGTACTACCAAGGAAAATAATAATAATAATAATGAAGAAGAAGAACGCGAACAATAATAGTAAGGTCTTCTGCAGGAGACGGAAGACCTTAATAATAATGAAGAAGAAGAACGCGAACAATAATAGTAAGGTCTTCCGCAGGAGACGGAAGACCTTAATAAGAAACGGAGCAAAAACAATATGTCTCCGACACTTTGTGTTCGGAGACATAATAAGAAACGGAGCAAAAACAATATGTCTCCGACACTTTGTGTTCGGAGACATAATAATAATAGAGAAAAAGAAACATAAGAATCACTATAAGGTTTTCCGTTGAGACGGAAGACCTTAACTAGACACTCATTACTAGTAATGAGTAGGTCTTCCGTTAGACCACTTCCGGTAAAGAGCTTTCTATTCCTACGAAAACCATTTAAATGTATCAGAAAATGTGCCTTAACAATGAATGAGAAATGTATTATCGAATTTTTTACTCCTTTCTCGTAACTTCCGGTGACGACAGGAAGTACTATTCAGATGCATTTTCCTATAAATGACAGCGACTCTTTACTGTCTATATTCCTTGAAAATTTCACGTCTCTATCTGAAAGAGTTCTCAACAAAAAGAAGTAGACTAAAGAAAGAAAAAGTAGTAGGTTACTACCGACCGGAAGGCAATTTTGAAAAACAAAATTATTAAAAGTCAAAAGTCAATTTTGAAAAACGAAATGATCAAAACTTTAGAAGTTGATACTTTTATTAAGAAATGTGAAAATCATTTGAAAGACTTCAACTATAAGCGAGATTTATGGGGACAAAGAAACGAAAAGTAAAAAGGTATTTTATCAAGAAACCGGAAGTAGTCGTTTTGACTACCGACAGAGTCTTTTGATACTTTGAAAGAGAGATAATAAACTAGTATAGGTTTCAATTTAAAAGAAAAAGTTTGAAATTTGCGATTCTTTCCCTCACTTCCGGTGACGACAGGAAGTGACGGTCGACATGTTCAACCCCTTACTGCACGCTTACAAACGAAGATTGATCATCCCTGAATATTTGATGAACCTATATTTTACCTTTTCCAAGAAAAATGCTGGACAAAATTCCATTTGAGAAACAGAAAATCGGCCATATTTTCCGACCGGAAGTGAATTTTGTAAAAACAAAAATAATTATAGCAAGGTCATTTCATAAGACATTATTCCTGAAAATTTCAAGAAAATCTATCCAGCCATCTCTGAGAAATCACTCGAAGAAATAGGAAAATCGACATTTTTTCAAATACTTCCGGTATAGACCGGAAGTGACGGACGAAAAAATTGAATGTATGTGTACAATGGACTAATGTTGGTTGATCAACTCTACAAGTTTGAAGCGTCTATCTATATTCATTATTGAGAAACTGAAAAAGCAAGGTTTGAATATGTCCACCCCATATTTCAC
The DNA here is from genome assembly GCF_947568905.1 of Ostrea edulis. NCBI lineage: Eukaryota > Metazoa > Mollusca > Bivalvia > Ostreida > Ostreidae > Ostrea > Ostrea edulis. The sequence goes on along the minus strand of NC_079165.1, from coordinate 51,409,919 downwards.
GACCGGAAGTGAATTTTAGAAAAATATTTGAATTTACACTAGACATTTATAGTGTCTATAACATATGCAAAATTCAAATCATTAACTTGTTTTATGACCGAGATTTATGGCACTGAAAAATGAGAGAATGAATAGTCTTTCTTTGATATAACCGGAAGTTGAAGATTCAACTTCCGGTGGGGTCAACATTTTTTTGAGAATTAGAACGAGACCTAGTATACCGATATAGGTTTCAATTTGAAAGAAAAAAGTTTGAAAATTATGATTCATTAATCACTTCCGGTGACGACCGGAAGTGACAGCCGACTTTCTTAACCCCCTAGTGCACGCCTACAAAGTGAGATCTATTAACTCTGAAATCAACTCTACAAGTTTCAAGCGTCTATCTATATTCATTATTCAGAAACTGAAAAAACAAGGTTTGAATATCTCCACCCCATATCTCACGACCGGAAGTAAATTTTACAAAAATATTTAAATTCACTTTAGACATTTATAGTGTCTATAACATATGTAAAATTCAAATCATTAACTTGTTTTATGACCGAGATTTATGGCACTGAAAAATGAGAGAATGAATAGTCTTTCTTTGATATAACCGGAAGTTGGAGATTTAACTTTCGGTGGGGTCAACATTTTTTGAGAATTAGAACGAGACTTAGTAAACGGATATTGGTTTCAATTTGAAAGAAAAAAATTTAAAATTGATGATTCATTTAATCACTTCCGGTGACGACCGGAAGTGACGGCGACAAAAAATAATACGTGCATGCACCATAGAGAAAATACATCTATCATCCCTGAAAGTTTCATTTGATTATCTTTAGTGGTTTTCTAATTTACCCCCGGACAAAGTTCCTTTCAAAAACCAGAAAATCGGACGTATCTCACGAACGGAAGTGAATTTTGAAAAAATGAAAAAATCGCCTCGAGGTATTATAGTTCTCTATAATCTGTGAAAGTTTCAGGAAAATCCATCCAACGGTCTCGGAGACGAAAGGGGAAAAAAATAATAATAAACAGTAGAATCACTAGAAGGTCTTTCGTTGGAAACGGAAAACCTTAATAAACAGTAGAATCACTAGAAGGTCTTCCGTTGGTAACGGAAGACCTTAATAATAAACAGTAGAATCACTAGAAGGTCTTCCGTTGGAAACGGAAGACCTTAACTAGAAACTCATTACTAGTAATGAGTAGGTCTTCCGTTTGTTCACTTCCGGTAAAGAGGTGTCTGATCCTACAAAAACCATTCAAGTAATCAGAGAATGTACTTTAACAATAAATGAGAAGTGTATTATCGAATTTTTTACTCATTTCTTGTAACTTCCGGTGACGACCGGAAGTACAATTCAGATGTGTTTTCCTATGAATGACAGTGACTCTTTACTGTCTATATTCCCTGAAAAATTTCACGTCTCTATCCGAACAGTTCTCAACAAAAAGAAGTAGACTAAAGAAAGAAAAAGTAGTAGGTAACTATCGACCGGAAGTCAATTTTGAAAAACGAAATTGTCAAAACCCTAGAAGTTGATACTATTCTTAAGACATGTGAAAATCATATCAAACACTTCAAATATAAGCGAGATTTGTGGGGACAAAGAGAGGAAAAGTAAAAAAGTATTTTATCAAGAAACCGGAAGTAGTCGTTTTGACTACCGACGGGGTCAATATTCTTTTGACATTTTGAAAGAGACTTAATAAACTAGTATAAGTTTCAATTTAAAAGAAAAAGTTTGAAATTTAAGATTATTTAAATCACTTCCGGTGACGACAGGAAGTGACGGTCGACATGCTCAACACCCTATTGCATGCTTACAAACAGAGATTGATCATCCCTGAATATTTGATGAACCTATCTTTTACCCTTTCCAAGAAAAATGCTGGAGAAAATCTCGTTTGAGAAACAGAAAATCGGCCATATTTTCTGACCAGAAGTGAATTTTGGAAAAACAAAAATAACCACAGGAAAATCATTTCATAAGACATTATTCCTGAAAATTTCAAGAAAATCTATCCAGCCATCTCTGAGAAATCACTCGAAGAAATCGGAAAATCGTCATTTTTTTCAAATACTTCCGGTATAGAGCGGAAGTGACGGACGAAGAAATTGAAAGTATGTGTCCAATGACCTAATGCTGGTTGATCAACCCTACAAGTTTCAAGTGTCTATATATTTTCGTTATTGAGAACCTGAAAAAACAAAGTTTGAATTTGTCCACCCCGTATCTAACGACTGGAGGTGAATTTTTGAAAAATATTTGACGTTACTTTAGACATTTATAGTGTCTACAATATATCTTAAATACAAGTCAAACACTTGTTTAGTAAACAAGATTTAAGGCATTGAAAAAGGAGAATTTGAAAAGTTTTTACTTAATTACCGGAAGTGGACGTTTCCACTTCCGGTGGGGTCAACGGTTTTCAATACTCCAAAAGATATCAGATAAAATGGTATAGGTTTCGATTCAACAACTACAACTTTAATTTTTCGATTCTTCTTATCACTTCCGGTGACGACCGGAAGTGACGGTCGACATTCTGAACCCCCCAACTGCACGCCTACAAAGTGAGATCTATTAACTCTGAAAATTTGGTGACTCTATCTTTTACCGTTTCTGAGAAAAACGCTGGACAAAATCTCTTCTAAAAAAACGGAAATTGGACATATCTAACGACCGGAAGTGAATTTTGAAAAACTGAAAAGAACACCTGGGGGTATTTTCATTCTCTATCATCCCTGAAAATTTCAAGAAAATCCATCCAGACCTCTCTGAGAAATCGTGCCGACAAAAAAGGGGAAAAAAATGATAATAACTAGAAACGCATTACTAGTAACGAGTTGGTCTTCCGTTTGTTCACTTCCGGTAAAGAGTTTTCTGATCCTACAAAAACCATTCAAATATATCAGAGAATGTACTTTAACAATAAATGAGAAATGTGTTATCGAATTTTTTACTCATTTTTTGTAACTTCCGGTGACGACCGGAAGTACTATTCAGATGCGTTTTCCTATAAATGACAGTGACTCTTTACTGTCTATATTCCCTGAAAATTTCACGTCTCTATCTGAAAGAGTTCTCAACAAAAAGAAGTAGACTAAAGAAAGAAAAAGTAGTAGGTTACTACCGACCGGAAGGCAATTTTGAAAAACAAAATTATCAAAACTTTAGAAGTTGATACTTTTATTAAGACATGTGAAAATCATATGAAAGACTTCAAATATAAGCGAGATTTATGGGGACAAAGAGACGAAAAGTAAAAAGGTATTTTATCAAGAAATCGAAAGTAGTCGTTTTGACTACCGACAGACTCAACATTCTTTTGACACTTTGAAAGAGAGTTAATAAACTAGTATAGGTTTCAATTTAAAGGAAAAAGTTTGAAATTTGCGATTCTTTCCCTCACTTCCGGTGACGACAGGAAGTGACGGTCGACATGTTCAACCACTTACTGCACGCTTACAAACGGAGATTGATCATCCCTGAATATTTGATGAACCTATATTTTACCTTTTCCAAGAAAAATGCTGGACAAAATTCCATTTGAGAAACAGAAAATCGGCCATATTTTCCGACCAGAAGTGAATTTTGTAAAAACGCAAATCACTAGTTCTAATTGTAACGGGAACCGTTACATATGTTCCCCAAACCTCCCCCAAATAAAATGTGATGTCCTTGTGAATCTATAGGAAAAAATCATTTTATTTTAGCCTTTAATTACATGTAGTACGTTTAATATGGTCATTTCAGTACCAAGAAATGAAATAAAACGTTGGACGTGCATACACGCGCACGCGTGTATGATTCCGAATTTTTGTTGATGTCGTTCAACAGGCATTTGTATCATATACCCACAGTATGAATTTCATAACGTTTCCACCAAATATAAGGAAGTTATAGCGATTTTAAAATCGTCCAATCAGAATTCAGTACACGTGCATGCACGTGCTGAGCAGTAATTCTAACCACAACAATTTGTAAGGAGTATCTAGACACATCTAAAACCCTAATATCAATAGAATTTGATGAAAAACAAAAACGTTATCGTCCTTTAAAAATCGAAACATTTGAAAAACGTCGCACGCGCATGCGCGTGTGGGTTGGCATTTTTTGTTACACCAATATATAGATACACATATTGTCTGCGTATGCTGTGAATATCATCTCATTCGCTTCATAAATAAGATAGTTACAAACGTTTTAGTACTATCCAATCAAAATGAAGCGCACGTGCATGTGCGTGCAAATTGGTAATTTTGACCATACAAATCAGTTAAGAGTCTCAATATCTACCTATGATATGAATTTCAAGCCATTTCAATGAACAACAAAAAAGTTAGACTGATTCCAAAGTTAGCGTACAAATTTTGTAATGCACGTACACGCGCATGCGTTCGCGTGCTGACAAATTAACTATTATTTTTCAAATGTACAAATGATATACTATCATCCTATTTAGGTTTTATATCGCTTCCTTCAATATTCTGATTTTCCATTTTTTGTACCAAAATTGCAATGCACGTGCACGCGCGTGCATGCACGTGCAGACAAAATGACTATCACTATGCACATCTACAAACGCTATACTATCATCCTGGAAAGTTTCATATCGATCCATTTTGTAGTTTCTGAGAACACTACCGGACAAAAAAGTACCGGAGAAAAAGAATAATAATAATAATAACTAGTTCTAATTGTAACGGGGACCGTTACAGATGTTCCCCAAACCTCCCCCAATTAAAAAGTGATGTCCTTGTGAATCTATAGGAAAAAATCATTTTATTTTATCCTTTAATTACATGTAGTACGTTCAATATGGTCATTTCAGTACCAAGAAATGAAAGAAAGCGTTGCACGTGCATACACGCGCACGCGTGTATGATTCCGAATTTTTGTTGATGTCGTTCAACAGGCATTTGTATCATATACCCACAGTATGAATTTCATAACCTTTCCACCATATATAAGGAAGTTATAGCGATTTCAAAATCATCCAATCAGAATTCAGCACACGTGCATGAACGTGCTGAGCAGTAATTCTCACCACAGCAATTTGTAAGGAGTACCAAGACACATCTAAATCCCTAATATCAATAGAATTTGATGAAAAACAAAAACGTTATCGTTCTTTGAATATTGAACATTTGAAAAACGTTGCACGCGGATGCGCGTGTACGTTGGCATTTTTTGTTACACCAAAATATAGATACACATATTGTCTACGTATGCTGTGAATATCATCTCATTCGCTTCATAAATAAGATAGTTACAGACGTTTTAGTACTATCCAATCAAAATGAAGCGCACGTGCATGCGCGTGCAAATTGGTAATTTTGACCATGCAAATCAGTTAAGGGTCTCAATATCTACTTATGATATGAATATCAAGCCATTTCAATGAAGAACAAAAAAGTTAGACTGATTCCAAAGTTAGAGTAGAAATTTTGTAATGCACGTGCACGCACATGCGTGCGCGTGTAGACAAAATAAATATCATTTTTGATATCTACAAATGATATACTACCATCATATTTAGGTTTCATATCGATCCCCTTAATATTCTGATTTTCCATTTTTTGTACCAAAATTGCAGTGCACGTGCGCGCGCGTGCATGCACGTGAAGACAAAATGACTATCCCTATGCACATCTGCAAACGCTATACTATCATCCTGGAAAGTTTCATATCGATCCCTTTTGTAGTTTCTGAGAACACTACCGGACAAAAAAGTACCGGAGAAAAAGAATAATAATAATAATAACTAGACACGATCTCGTTGCGAGCAACGAGTTGGTCTTCCGTCCGATTTGTTGATGCACTCGGAGTTAAAAAAAAAAAAAAAAAAAAGACAAATGAGTCCCAATTTAGTTTCCGACTTTAAGACACTTTAGATATAATCAATTTTTCATATCATAACCTTCTGAAGCAAAGTTGCGGTGAAATTCGTTTGAAATTCGACTCTCCAGGCGAGCCATAAGGCCCGCGGGCCTATTTCTTGATGTCATTTGTTAGCCCTCTATAGACTCAACAACTTTAGTTCTATATGTCTTTACAAAATATTTACCTGTAAAAAGTTATTGAGATCGACCGATATCGACAAAAAATCGACTCTACAGGCGAGCCATTAGGACCATAGGCCTATTTCTTGATATCAATCGATAGATCTCGATAAACTGAACAACTTCTGTTCAATATGTCTTTACAAAATATTTACCAGTTACAAGTTTTTGAAATCGACTGATATCGACAAAAATCGACTCTACAGGCGAGCCATGAGGCCCACAGACCCATTTTTGGATATTGATCGATAGGTTATGACACATTGAACAACTTTTGTTCAATAATGCTTTTCAAAAAAGATGTCGTTTTAAAGATATGAGGCGTCAAATATTTACGATTTTGGCCCTTAAAATGTCTAATTACGTAACATATGACCTACTTTTTGATTTGATAAGATCAAGCTCGTTGAGATGAACATTTCCGCTTCTACAACTTATTATAAAATATTAATAGTTTCTGAGATATTCTCAAAAACATTTGGACCCTTCTGAACCCCTAATTTAAAGGGCCAGCCCGTTTTGCTTGATATCGTAAGAAAGGCCTTGTCATTTTAAACATTTTTTGCTCAACAAGTATTTAGAAATTCTTTACCGTTCTGGAGTTATCTCTACAAGAAATATTTAGGGGCCAAACTGTAGCTCCCTAACGGGGCCACATAGGGAAAAAACGAAATGTACATATTGTTTAGATTATCATTCTGAACAACTTTTGTTGAATAATGCTTTTCAAAATATTTGTCGTTTTCAAGATATGAGGCGTCAATTATTTATGATTTTGGCCCTTAAAATCCCTTATTACGTAACATATGACCTACTTTTTGATTTGATAAGAACAAGCTCGTTTAGATGAACATTTCCGCTTCAATGACTTATTACAAAATATTAATAGTTTCTGAGATATTCTCATAAACCTTTGGACCCTTCTGGGCCCCTAATTTAAAGGCTCAGCCCCTTTTGCTTGATATCGTAAGAAAGGTCATGACATTTCAAACATTTTTTGTTCAACAAGTATTTAGAAATTCTTTACCGTTCTCGAGTTATTTCTAGAAGTAATTTTTCGGGGCCAAACTGTAGCTCCCTAACGGGGCCACATAGGGTAAAAACGAAATATGCATATTGTTCAAATCATCATTCTGAACAACTTTTGTTCTTTATTGCTTTTCAAAATATTTGTCGTTTTCGAGATACAAGGGGTAAAAAATTTATGGTTTGGGCCCTTAAAATCCCTTATTACGTAACATATGACCTAAATTTTTATATGAATAGATTTGGATTGTTGAGATGAACATTTTTTGTTCTTTGACTTATACCAAAATATTAACGATTTTTGAGATATTTGATCTAGACTTTGAGCCCTTCTAGATCCCTAATTTAAGGGGCTAGCCCCTAAATCTTGATATTTTCGAAAAGATCTCGTAAATGTGCACAACTTTTGTTCTACATGTCTTAACAAAATATTTGCAAGAAAAAAGATATTGGAGATCAAAGGTCAAAAATCGCCGAAATCGGCGAAAATTTTTGGCATCCATTTTTTCAGGTCCAGGCGAGCGTTTAGGCAAATCGCCTCCGGTAAAATCGAATCCCCCACAAATCTTCTAAAATGTTTACTCTATCTTGTGTAGAAATTTCAAGACTCTAGCTTCAAAACTAACGGAGGAGATGCGTGGACAACAAGGCCCTTCAAAAAGTCACAAAAAGAGAGATAACTTTCAAACATTTTTTGTTCAACAAGTATTTAGAAATTCTTTACCGTTCTCGAGTTATTTCTAGAAGTAATTTTTAGGGGCCAAACTGTAGCTCCCTAACGGGGCCACATAGGGTAAAAACGAAATATGCATATTGTTCAGATCATCATTCTGAACAACTTTTGTTCTTTATTGCTTTTCAAAATATTTGTCGTTTTCGAGATACAAGGGGTAAAAAATTTATGGTTTGGGCCCTTAAAATCCCTTATTACGTAACATATGACCTAAATTTTTATATGAATAGATTTGGATTGTTAAGATGAACATTTTTTGTTTTTTGACTTATACCAAAATATTAACGATTTTTGAGATATTTGATCTAGACTTTGAGCCCTTCTAGATCCTTAATTTAAGGGGCTAGCCCCTAAATTATGATATTTTCGAAAAGATCTCGTAAATGTGCACAACTTTTGTTCTACATGTCTTAACAAAATATTTGCAAGAAAAAAGATATTGGAGATCAAAGGTCAAAAATCGCCGAAATCGGCGAAAATTTTTGGCATCCATTTTTTCAGGTCCAGGCGAGCGTTTAGGCAAATCGCCTCCGGTAAAATCGAATCCCCCACAAATCTTCTAAAATGTTTACTCTATCTTGTGTAGAAATTTCAAGACTCTAGCTTCAAAACTAACGGAGGAGATGTGTGGACAACAAGGCCCTTCAAAAAGTCACTAAAACAGAGATAACTCCTGACCGGAAGTGACGTCAAGCACGAAATTTTGCAAGCAAAGTTTCGTCACCAAAAGACATCTTTCTTGAAAATTTCGTGAAAATCGACCGAGAAATGGCTGAGAAAAACGCGTGTACTACCAAGGAAAATAATAATAATAATGAAGAAGAACGCGAACAATAATAGTAAGGTCTTCCGCAGGAGACGGAAGACCTTAATAATAAGAAACGGAGCAAAAACAATATGTCTCCGACACTTTGTGTTCGGAGACATAATAAACAGTAGAATCACTAGAAGGTCATCCGTTGGTAACGGAAGACCTTAATAATAGAGGAAAAGAAACATAAGAATCACTATAAGGTCTTCCGTTGAGACGGAAGACCTTAATAAACAGTAGAATCACTATAAGGTCTTCCGTCTGGAATGGAAGACCTTAACTAGACACTCATTACTAGTAATGAGTAGGTCTTCCGTTTGTTCACTTCCGGTAAAGAGTTTTCTGATACTACAAAAACATTGAAATATATCAGAGAATGTACCTTAACAATAAATGAGAAGTGTATTATCGAATTTTTTACTCATTTCTTGTAACTTCCGGTGACGACCGGAAGTACTATTCAGATGCGTTTTCCTATGAATGACAGTGACTCTTTACTGTCTATATTCCCTAAAAATTTCACGTCTCTATCTGAAGAGTTCTCAACAAAAAGAATTAGACTAAAGAAAGAAAAAGTAGTAGGTTACTACCGACCGGAAGTCAATTTTGAAAAACAAAATTATCAAAACTTTAGAAGTTGATACTTTTATTAAGACATGTGAAAATCATATGAAAGACTTCAAATATAAGCGAGATTTATGGGGACAAAGAGACGAAAAGTTAAAAGGTATTTTATCAAGAAACCGGAAGTAGTCGTTTTGACTACCGACAGAGTCAATATTCTTTTGACACTTTGAAGAGAGTTAATAAACTAGTATAGGTTTCAATTTAAAAGAAAAAGTTTGAAATTTGCGATTCTTTCCATCACTTCTGGTGACGACAGGAAGTGACGGTCGACATGTTCAACCCCCTACTGCACGCTTACAAACGAAGATTGATCATCCCTGAATATTTGATGAACCTACATTTTACCTTTTCCAAGAAAAATGCTGGACAAAATTCCTTTTGAGAAACAGAAAATCGGCCATATTTTCCGACCGGAAGTGAATTTTGTAAAAACAAAAATAACTAGTGATCCTAATTGTTCGCGAACAATTAGAGGGCTTTCCACCTGCAATGATTTTAAAAAAGACATTTAAGAATATTTAAGATGATGTACGAAACTCAAAATGACCAAGAAAATTTCATTAATAATTTTCACGATGACCTTGACCTTTGACCTTCACCTCGTTTTGAAGGTCAAAGGTCATCGGTCTTAATGCAAGTGATCCCATGTCTCTATCTATATTAATGTAAAAGCTATAAGCTTAAAAAAAATGTTAATTAAGATATTCAGGGGCAATAATTTGTTAAGGGGTTTTTGGTTCCTTTCGGTTAGCTTCTCAATGCTAAAAATACTTTGAAAGACCTTGAAAATGAAAAAAAAATTAATTTTGGTGATGACCTTGACCTTTGACCTTGACCTCATTTTGAAGGTCAAAGGTCATCGGTCTTAATGCAAGTGGTCCCATGTCTCTATCTATATTAATATAAAAGTTATAGGCTTAGATAATGATATTGGAGACTTTCAGGGGCAATAACTATGCTTAAGGGTTTTCGTATCCCTTTGATTATTTTTTCTTTGCAAGAGGGTTTTACTGTGAATTCATTAGCGAAGGTTTCGTGTCTCTATGACTTTCCGTTAAGTAAGAGTAGCGATAACAAGGTTTTCGACGCGAGTCTCCGAAATTCACAGAAGGGTCAGAGTTCAAAGTTGTAATGCATACTATCAAAACCAATCAAGAATTCAATACTTACCCATATAATATTTCAACGCTATCTTAAGCAGGAAAGAGAGTATAAAAAGTGCTATTTTTTCCTCTTTTCTGATGACCTTGACCTTTGACCTTGACCTAATTTTCAAGGTCAAAGGTCACCGATCCTATTCCAGTTGGTCCCATGTCTCTACGACAAACCGTGCTCAAGCTCGACATGTTTTACGAATAAATCGCAAAACATAAAGAGGCATTAACTCCCCTTAGGGGACACCGAACCCCTTCATTTGAAATTCTTCGCTTCTACTAATTACCCTCTGTGTTTTAGAAAAGGTTTCATCCTCCTATCATTTACGGTTACAAAGTAGAAGTGCTAACAATGATTTCTGCGAAAGGTCAAATAACTCCGTAAGGGGTCAAAGTTCAATTACGCAGGGTGAACTGTATTCGTTTCTCAAGAAGTACTATATGATGGACTATAAAGTTTTTCGATAAGTCTTAAGACGAAGATTTTTTTTGACTGCAGGAAAATAATAATAATAATAATAATAATAATAATAACTAGTGATCCTAATTGTTCGCGAACAATTAGAGGGCTTTCCACCTGCAATGATTTTAAAAAAGACATTTAAGAATATTTAAGATGATGTACGAAACTTAAAATGACCAAGAAAATTTGATTAATAATTTTCACGATGACCTTGACCTTTGACCTTCACCTCATTTTGAAGGTCAAAGGTCATCGGTCTTAATGCAAGTGATCCCATGTCTCTATCTGTATTAATGTAAAAGCTATAAGCTTAAAAAAATGTTAATCAAGATATTCAGGGGCAATAATTTGTTTAGGGGTTTTTGGTTCCTTTCGGTTAGCTTCTCAATGCTAAAAATACTTTGAAAGACCTTGAAAATGAAAAAAAATTAATTTTGGTGATGACCTTGACCTTTGACCTTGACCTCATTTTGAAGGTCAAAGGTCATCGGTCTTAATGCCAGTGGTCCCATGTCTCTATCTATATTAATATAAAAGTTATAGGCTTAGATAATGATATTGGAGACTTTCAGGGGCAATAACTATGCTTAAGGGTTTTTGTATCCCTTTGATTATTTTTTCTTTGCAAGACGGTTTTACTGTGAATTCATTAGCGAAGGTTTCGTGTCTCTATGACTTTCCGTTAAGTAGGAGTAGCGATAACAAGGTTTTCGACGCGAGTCTCCGAAATTCACAGAAGGGTCAGAGTTCAAAGTTGTAATGCATACTATCAAAACCAATCAAGAAGTCAATACTTATCCATATAATATTTCAACGCTATCTTAAGCAGGAAAGAGAGTATAAAAAGTGCTATTTTTTCCTCTTTTCTGATGACCTTGACCTTTGACCTTGACCTAATTTTCAAGGTCAAAGGTCACCGATCCTATTCCAGTTGGTCCCATGTCTCTACGACAAACCGTGCTCAAGCTCGACATGTTTTACGAATAAATCGCAAAACATAAAGAGGCATTAACTCCCCTTAGGGGACACCGAACCCCTTCATTTGAAATTCTTCGCTTCTACTAATTACCCTCTGTGTTTTAGAAAAGGTTTCATCCTCCTATCATTTACGGTTACAAAGTAGAAGTGCTAACAATGATTTCTGCGAAAGGTCAAATAACTCCGTAAGGGGTCAAAGTTCAATTACGCAGGGTGAACTGTATTCGTTTCTCAAGAAGTACTATATGATGGACTATAAAGTTTTTCGATAAGTTTTAAGACGAAGATTTTTTTTGACGGCAGGAAAATAATAATAATAATAATAATAATAATAATAATAATAAACAGAACAATAACAATAGGACTTTCCACTGAAAGGTGGAAAGCCCTAATAATAATAAACAGAACAATAACAATAGGACTTTCCACTGAAAGGTGGAAAGCCCTAATTATAGCAAGGTCATTTCATAAGACATTATTCCTGAAAATTTCAAGAAAATATATCCAGCCACCTCTGAGAAATCACTCGAAGAAATCGGAAAATCGACATTTTTTCAAATACTTCCGGTATAGAGCGGAAGTGACGGACGAAAAAATTGAATAAATATGTACAATGGAATAATGTTAGTTGATCAACTCTACAAGTTTCAAGCGTCTATCTATATTCATTATTGAGAAACTGAAAAAACAAGGTTTGAATATGTCCACCCCATATCTCACGACCGGAAGTGAATTTTATAAAAATATTTAAATTCGCTCTAGACATTTATAGTGTCTATAACATATGTAAAATTTAAATCATTAACTTGTTTTATGACCGAGATTTACGGCACTGAAAAATGAGAGAATGAATAGTCTTTCTTTGATATAACCGGAAGTTGGAGATTCAATTTCCGGTGGGGTCAACATTTTTTGAGAATTAGAACGAGACCTAGTAAACCGATATAGGTTTGAATTTGAAAAAAAAGTTTGAAATTTATGATTCATTTAATCACTTCCGGTGACGACCGGAAGTGACGGCCAACATTCTTAAACCCCATCTGCACGCCTACAAAGTGAGATCTATTAACTCTGAAAATTTGGTGACTCTATCTTTTACCGTTTCTGAGAAAAACGCTGGACAAGATATCTTGTAAAAAGACGGAAATTGGACATATCTTGCGACCAGAAGTAAGTTTTGAAAAAAGGAAAAAACTTCTCGAGGTACCATCGTTCTCTATAATCTGTGAAAGTTTCAGGAAAATCCATCCAACGGTATCGGAGACGAGAGGGGAAAAAATAATAATAACTAGAAATGATCTCGTTGCGAGCAACGAATTGGTCTTCCGTCCAATTTCTGACGAGATAGGATCTTGACTGGGAGAATTCAATTATTGAAGAACGACTATACATGAATGGAATAAATACCTATTTTTTTTTTAAAAACAGTGATAAATATATACATGTAAGACGTGATGTATCAATTACAAACAATTTCGGTTTTGTTTTTTTCACTTTCGAGTATCTTGGGAGTCCATAAAACGATTGAAAATTCCACACTTACCGTGTAGAAACCCACACTAAATATTTCGGAGAAAAATACAGAGTTTTGGGACAACTTCCGGTTTCGAACAACCAACTTCCGGTGGAAATGGTATGACATTACACTCTATTAAATAATGTTATGAGCATTTGAATTTAAAAAAAAAAAATGAAAAATTACATATTTTTAAGGTACTTCCGGTGGATGACGGAAGTGACGGCAGGAAAATTGAAACACGTATTTCACATCTACATGTCACCATCTAACTTTCCTGAAAGTTTCAAGACTCAATCTTTGATTATTTATTAGAAAACGCCTGGAGAAAAAAACAACAACGGAAATCGTAGATATCAACGAACGGAAGTGACTTTTGAAAAAAAAAACACCAAATAATTCACTAAACTCTGAAGATGGATAATGTCAATTGTATATGTGAAAATCATAACAAACACTTCATTTATAAGCGAGAGATATGATAGCAAAGAAAGAACACTTTTTCGAAGTTTTTCTCTAAAAACCGGAAGTTGTTGTTTAAACTTCCGGTAACTGTAACATTTTCTGAAACTCCAAAAGACACTTCATTATTTCAAGCACACATTTTGTTTGAAAAGTGTAAATTTATTTGACGTTTCTTTCGTTCACTTTCGGTGGCGGCCGGAAGTGACGGATGACAATTATAAATCTTTTTAGAAAGCTACAAGTCACCACCAATCATATCCTGAAAGTTGAAAGACTCTATTATTAACCGTTTATGAAAAAACGGCCCACCAAAATGTCATTTGAAAAACGGAAATTTGGCCCTAACTCGCGACCGGAAGTGAATTTTGAAATAGTATTAAAAGGGTATCCCAGAGATGGATCATGTCAATAATATCTGTAAACATCATATTAAAAAGTAGATAGATAAGCGAGATATATGAGAACAAAGAAAGACCATTTTTACGAAGGGTTCCTCTAAAAACCGGAAGTTGTAGGTTAAACTTCTGGTAAGTCTAACATTTTCTGAAACTCCGAAAGAGACCCAATGAACCTATGCAAGTTTTGTTTCAAAAGCATAACTCTGAAATTTGACGTTTCTTTTGTTCACTTCCGGTGACGGCCGGAAGTGACGAATAGCAATGATAAACTTTATTACAGAGCTACAGGTCACTATCTATCATTCCTGAAAGTATAAAGACTCAATCGTTAATCGTTTAGGAGAAAACGCCCGAACAAAATGTTATTTGAAAAACGAAAATTCGGCCGTAACTTGCGACCGGAAGAGAATTTTGAAATAGTATGAGAGTTCTACAGAGATGGATAATGTCAATAATATCTTGAAACATCGTATTAAAATGTTGATAACTAAGCGAGATATACGATGACAAAGAAAGACCAATTTTTTAAAGTTTTTCTCTTAAAACCGGAAGTTGCTGATTAAACTTCCTTAAAGTCTAACATTTTCTGAAACGCCGAAAGAGACCCAATTAATCTATGCAAGTTTTGTTTCAAAAGCATTAGTTTGAAATTTGACGTTTCTTTTGTTCACTTCCGGTGACGACCGGAAGTGACGGATGACAATGAAAATACCGTATTGCACAGCTACAAGTCACCATCTATCATCCCTGAAAGTTTGAAGACTCAATCGTTAACCGTTTATTAGTAAACGCCCGGACAAAATATCATTTAAAAAACAGAAATTCGGCCGTAACTTGTGACCGGAAGTGAATTTTGAAATAGTGTTACAGGTCACAAGATGGATAATGTCAATAATATCTGTAAATATCGTAAGAAAAGTTTGATAAATAAACGAGATATACGAGGACAAAGAAAGACCATTTTTTCGAAGTTTTTCTCTAAAAACCGGAAGTTGTTGGTTAAACTTCCGGTAAGTCTAACATTTTCTGAAATGCCGAAAGATATCTAATTAATCTATGCAAGTTTTGTTTCAAAAGCATTAGTTTGAAATTTGACGTTTCTTTTGTTCACTTCCGGTGACGGCCGGAAGAGACGGATGACAATGATAATACCCTATTGCACAGCTACAAGTCACCATCGATCATCCCTGCAAGTTTGAAGACCCAATTTTTAACCGTTTATGAGAAAACGCCCGGACAAAATGTCATTTGAAAAACGGAAATTCGGCCGTAACTTGCGACCGGAAGTGATTTTGGCAAAACTAAAAAAAGCTCTTCTAGAAAATCCTATTTTACATTTTTCCTGAAAGTTTCATGAAAATCTATCAAGCCGTTTTTGAGAAATCGCGTGCACAAAATCGGTAAGAAAAAGAACAATAATAACTAGTGATCCTAATTGTTCGCGAACAATTAGAGGGCTTTCCACCTACAATGATTTAAAGATAGATATTTAAGAATATTTAGGATGATGTACGAAACTCAAAACGACTTAGAAAATTTAATAATTTTCTCAATGATCTTGACCTTTGACCTTGACCTCATTTTGAAGGTCAAAGGTCATCGGTCTTAATCCAAGTGATTCCATGTCTCTATCTATATTAATGTAAAAGCTATAAGCTTAAAAAATGTTAATCAAGACATTCAGGGTCAATAATTTGTTTAGGGGTTTTCGGTTACTTTCGGTTAACTTCTCAATGCTAAAAATACTTTGAAAGACCTTGAAAATGGAAAAAAATTAATTTTGATGATGACCTTGACCTTTGACCTTGACCTCATTTTGAAGGTCAAAGGTCATCGGTCTTAATGCAAGTGGTCCCATGTCTCTATCTCTATTAATACAAAAGTTATAGGCTTAGATAATGATATTGGAGACTTTCAGGGGCAATAACTATGCTTAAGGGTTTTCGTATCCCTTTGATTATTTTTTCTTTGCAAGAGGGTTTTACTGTGAATTCATTAGCGAAGGTTTCGTGTCTCTATGACTTTCCGTTAAGTAGGAGTAGCGATAACAAGGTTTTCGACGCGAGTCTCCGAAATTCACAGAAGGGTCAAAGTTCAAAGTTGTAATGCATACTATCAAAACCAATCAAAAAGTCAATACTTACCCATATAATATTTCAACGCTATCTTAAGCAGGAAAGAGAGTATAAAAAGTGCTATTTTTTCCTCTTTTCTGATGACCTTGACCTTTGACCTTGACCTAATTTTCAAGGTCAAAGGTCACCGATCCTATTCCAGTTGGTCCCATGTCTCTACGACAAACCGTTCTCAAGCTCGACATATTTTACGAATAAATTGCAAAACATAAAGAGGCATTAACTCCCTTTAGGGGACACCGAATCCCTTCATTTTAAATTCTTCCCTTCTACTAATTACCCTCTATGTTTTAGAAAAGGTTTTATCCTTCTATCATTTATGGTTACAAAGTAGAAGTGCTAACAATGATTTCTGCGAAAGGTCCAATAACTCCGTAAGGGGTCAAAGGTCAATTAGGCAGGGTGAACTGTATTCGTTTCTCAGGGAGTACTATATGATGGACTATAAAGTTTTTCGATAAGTCTTAAGACGAAAATTTTTTTTGACGGCAGGAAAATAATAATAAACAGAACAATAACAATAGGACTTTCCACAGAAAGGTGGAAAGCCCTAATAATAATAGAGGAAAAGAAACATAAGAATCACTATAAGGTCTTCCGTTGAGACGGAAGACCTTAATAATAAACAGTAGAATCACTAGAAGGTCTTCCGTTGGTAACGGAAGACCTTAATAATAAGAAACAGTAGAATCACTATAAGGTCTTCCGTGAAGAACGGAAGACCTTAATAATAATAATAAGAAACAGTAGAATCACTATAAGGTCTTCCGTGAAGAACGGAAGACCTTAATAAGAAACAGTAGAATCACTATAAGGTCTTCCGTGAAGAACGGAAGACCTTAATAAGAAATAGTAGAATCACTATAAGGTCTTCCGTGAAGAACGGAAGACCTTAATAATAATAACTAGAAACTTGTTGCCATGGCAACAAGAAGTTCTTCCGTTCTTTCCGTGTCCAGTAGATAACCTTAAATTCTTCATTTGTTATAAAGTGGGAAAAAAATATTCGAATAATCTGGGGATTGAACCCGGGTCGCCCGCATGAAAATCCACTACGCTAACCATTAGGCTAGCGAGGACCATCACTTCAAAATGAAAATTACGAATATCTAGAGTTTGGTTTTTATGAAGACAAAAATGGAAAAACAAAATTTTGCTAAGTCGAACTCTACAGGTGTGACCTGCCATTTCTGCAAGAAAAATGGTCATGTGAAAAAGAATTGCTTAAAGTATCAGAGTATGATGGAAGACAGAGTGCATGTCAACCCACATCAAGGGTTTACCCCTGAAAAAAAAAGACCACCAGGATGCTAGGAAGAAAAAGGACAATTCTACAAATCGAACAGGTTTAAGCCGAAAAGCTAGTGAAGCTGGAAGATTTATTGAGGCAATCATGAATGACTTTAAGGTAAAATTACTTGTAGATAATGGTGCAACACTCCGCATAATTTCACCCGACATATTGCAATCTATACTAAATGATCCAAATCTAACACTTGCACAAATCGATCAGCCCATTCTAATGGCGGACCATACTGCCTTAACGGTAGAAGGCTCTATTTCGATGTCCCTAGCAGTATCAAACCTTGAATTTAACCAGACGTTAGCTATGGCAGACACTGGTATTGATGGCATACTTGGGCTTGATTTTATAAGAAGCAATGATTGCTTAATTGATCTGCCTAATTCTTCTATGATAATAGCAGGTGAAGCTTGCTGTCGAAGGAAAAATTAGATGTTGTAGAGAATCCTCAGCTGAGAATGTTAACATTCCATCTTACAGTGAGGTCTTTACCATGGGCAATGTTATACCACCTGTCTTTGTAAATGTACCACCACTTGGTATTATAGAATCCTCAGACCGACTCTTAGAATCTGACTGGTTTGGTGGCCAGAACATTGATAGAGGGCAACAAAGTAACCACAGGGCAAAGTTGTAGATGACCAATGTGTACATATGTAGCAAGAGCTGAAGATGATTATAAAAAGCATGTGTTGCAATGTGCTATGTGAACCTTCAATTGTACTTGCTGTAATTACAACAGTAACAAGGAAATCAATGTGAAGAGGCACGGGATAAGTCACCCTGGTATGACAGAAGAGCCCATCAAACTAGACGGAAACGAGATACTGCTAAGGAATCAAACTCCGCGCAGCAGTAAATCTGTGGAAGTGCAAGATGCGGAGCAGTCAGAGGAAAATGGTTAAAAGAGGACCATGATGTAATTGGCAATGTCTCAACTGACACGATAGTAGTGATGAAGGTAACACAATATATGACCAAACCAAGCAAGAGAAAAGTGCCATTAAAGATCAGTTATTCCGCCAGTAGAGTAATTCGGAAACAGACGACACCTGCCAAACCGTATGCTCCTCAAACCAAGATTCATCTTCCTTCCAGTAAGCCAGAGGTTGCCTCAAAGGAAGCTGTTAAGTGGCTGTCGCAAGAGGAAGCTATCCATGGCTAATGTTGGTATACAGACAGAAGTCAGTAAGAGGAGTGTCGTAACCAGACAAACTGAACGGTTTCGTGAGGGTGACATTGATGTTGAAGAGATGAGACAGGAGAAAGTTGAATTTTTAATTTTTGCCGTCTTTCGGTTGTGCTCAGGAGGAGTTGCACTGTACCTCAAATTGTTTTGCATTCTATTAAACTATTTTAAATTCAGTATTTATTCATTGTACTTACTGATCATACAAGCGGGACTCATGTCATCGGAGGCATGGGTAGCGTAATGATTCCGGATTTTTTAGGTCTAACGAAATAGATTCTTTCATTAGCCAATGTCACGTGATAAAAGGGTATAAATACCGAGCATCAGCAATCGTCAGTGTTGTTGGCGTTTAACCGAGGGAAGAAGACGTAGAAAACTGTAAGTTTTATAAACTAGATAAAGTATGATTCCTCGTCTGTTCATCATTTTAGAAAGAGAACTTGGAAGGACATTTCCGATCGACATATTTATAAGGCCTGTCACGGAGAGACTGACCTCAGTAGAGAGGCTATCCATAGTTAACGGCTGAATTGGCTGAACCGTCGTCCAGGTTACTGTGCTTACTGTCCGTCCTGAATTAGGTAATCTACAGTAAGTGCATTGCTTTAAGGGCTATCACATATACTGCCCGTCCTGAACAAGGCAGCACACAATAAATTTATTAATTCGAGGGCGACAGGGCTCAGTATTTCATTTAGAAATTAAGACATCTCAATGAATTGAATATTGTGATGATTATTGAATATTTGATTACAACCAAGGTAAGGTTAGTCAGTGTCTGTGAACTTTGGCAGGGCACTAAAATCATTAGTCTAATCAATAGGAAATCGTTATATATAAATATAGTTTTTAAATACATTTCTTTGGTTCAGCCCAATCCCTGGAATTGACAAAGTACGAATCTAAGGTCTAGTTAGTGTTTAGGCATATGCGTTGCAATATCATGGATTTATCTTTTCAGTATACATATTTGATAGTAAAATTTTGGTTTTTTTCACTCTGTTTTCTGGAAAAAAAGTTAACAAAATCTAGGATTGTAACTGAATTTGAGTAAAAGTGGGAAATTGTAAGTAATCTGGAAATTTTGTTCAAATGAATACCGATTGGTCACTGCGTCATAATTAGATATATTGTTATATTTCTTTCAAAAATTAGAACTTTAGATATGAAATAGGGAAAACTTTATATATATATATATATATATATATATATATATATATATAAACTCTAAACACTTTGTAGAAAGTGTTTAGAGTTTTTTCTGCATTTTACTTCCAAAAAAAAAAGACTATATATGTATATGTATATATATATATATATATATATATATATATATATATATATATATATATATATATAAAGTCAAAAAATAAAATCCAATACTCAAACTTTTATCTATAGCGCTTTCGCCCTGCGAGCTCGTCAGTAGATTTTTAAACAATGTAACAAGTTCCATTATGACGTCGTCCTCGTGACGTTATGTGGGCAACGTTAAACATAATACAGTCATGATTGTGACGACAGAACATTATACAATGTTAATGTTAGGCACTTTTAAAAATACAGACATACTTAAAACAGTTCAGTCTATAAGTTTTAAGCGCCTCTGAATTCCTGTACATTAAAGGAGACATTCTATGTAAAATGTACATATTAAATAACAGGAAGTAAAAATATTAACAGTTTAGTTTCGGCTTAAACAGTTTTATGAAATAGCTTTCCTTGGCTTTGCGTAATTGTTCATTTTCCTCTTTTACTTTGTAAAATGGTAAAATATAAAAACCGTCTTCCCCTCACGAATCAAAATGTCCGCTACACGGTGTGTTTCTTATTGTAGGATCTCTGATCTGTTGTTTATGTACACGAACACGGTCAGCCAATTTGGTTCCTGTTTGACCTATATAGTTTTCTCAACATGTAGGACACGTCATACAATAAAGTAGATTTTTAGATTTACACGTCATAGTTGAATTTACATTGAAGTTCATTCCGTTTTTGAAAGTTACAGAGTGGCCGGTTTGTATAAATTGGCAAGTACCGCATCGTGGAACCTTGCATTTGAAGACTGCTGGTTTTTCGTGGTTTTGATGTAAATTTGGCTTTAGTTATTTTTTTTTTCAAATTTGGTGGTTGACATCTGCTGTGGAGTATATCCGTGGGTTGAATGAGGTCATTTAATGTTTCTGATTGTTGAAGAATAGGGAATCACTACTTGGCTGTTTTGAATATGTTGTGATTTCTCGGGTTGTGTGTAAGAACGAAAGGAATTTTGTTGTTGGTTTCTTCATGTTGTTTAGTAGTTCGCAATTCTGTGATGGGAGTTTCTTTAGCCTTTTGTATAGCTGTTTCAATTAATTTTGGTGGATATTTCTGTCTGCATAAAAATATCTTAAGTTCAGATAATCTTGTATTTCTGCGATCCTCATCTATTACTATTGTGCAAATTCTCCGGGCCATGTTAAAAGAGATGTTTCGTTTGGTGAGAGATGGATGGCATGATTAAACATCAAATATTGATGGGAATCTGTATTCTTGTCGTAGAGATCTGTTATGATTTTCACCCCCTCCTTTACAATCAGGATGTCTAAAAATGGTAATTCATTTTCGTTAATTTCCATTGTATGTTATCGTGTAGGTGATTTAGCATGTTGTGGAAGAGTTGCAGATCTTGTAAAGATTTGGTCCAAAAAATAAAGCAATCATCCAAATAGCGTTTCCAGTTATTCTCAAGTACCCCATTTTAATCCTCGCCTAGAGTGCCAGGGGTCCCTGGATTGGACACATCTATAGCACAGTAATTACAAAATCATATACATATATGCATGTGTCAATTATTACACGTATTAAAGAAAATAATGTTATACAGTACATTATTGTGTATAATTAGAAACAGGGAAAAGTATTGGCTGCGATAATATTGTTAAATTCAGAAATTTGATTTCAATGTTTTATATAAGCAAAAAGAAAAAAGAAAAACATAGCTCAAGGTATTTTACTTCTACACAAGAGAATTCATTGTTTACTCTGTGCTACGCCACTAGAGGTAGGACACCTCAAATAATGGGTTTCTAGGTCATATAAAGGAGTTATCGTTACATAATATTATATAACATATATGAATATTCATAATGTACAGTGGATGCAAAATGGGGCTTATTCCTCACCTAGGGCACCATGAATTGGATACATTTATATGATACAAGTTCTAGGCATAATTAAGAAATTGTTTGAGAAAAGGAAATTTATTTTCACATGTTTTAAGAAGTATGATACTAACAAATTAAAAATTATAAACAGTTTTAAAAAAATACAAGATACATTATGTAAAAATCTAGGTTAGATTAATTCGATTTAAGATAGTCCATGTATAATGAAAGGATAATGAACAATTTTGAAGGATTTAGATCAACATAAAAGTTTATTGTTAAATAATGATGAAAGTGAAGCAGATGAAATTCACATGACTGGTAAATGATTAGAAGTTTACCTTTTTGCACTTAAGACTTTTTGGAAGAGTTGTCTGCCCTTTGTAAAAAGAAGAAAAATCTAATTTTCTTAAAATGTATGTGGTCGATGAGTAATTTTATTTCATATTTTCATTAAAAAAAAGTGTATGTAACTTTCTACCAAGAGATAAAATATTGTAATAAAACATGCTTTCCCCATATACTTCAATGTTAAATTCTAGGTGAAATAAATCAGGCAGTAAACAAAATTTTGAAAATTCCTATGGTGGATTATTTTTATTTGATGAACCCTTCAAAATGATACCATGATTACAAATATTCCACCATCCATTTATTAGATATGAAATATGGTCATTATACATCGAGTACCTTAACATTTCTTTAGAATGCGAGATATATTGAGATCATACACTTACAGATAATGAGGTATACTTTTGAAAGGACCAGAGCCACAAAGTACTAAAATTGGCCCTTTCACCAAAATAAATGAGACTTTCACAGTTGATGCTCTAGGATTTATAGGTTATAGAACAATTTATTTTATAACTATATCTTTTCTAGTTTTCGTTTTATCACATGGTATAAATTGGCATTTATTTCAATTTGTTAAATAGCATGAATTATAGCAGCTCAAAAAAATGTGGACCATAAAATGACAAATAAAAGCATTGTTTTATTTGTGCGATTATTTTAAAAGATTGACATTTATATTAGTGCACCACATGTCTTTTAATGTATAATTTTTATTGTAATTAAGAATATTAGATGATTTAGATCCGCTGTCTACATGTTTACAGGTAGTGTAGAAATATCAAAAAGTATACAGTTGACAACGCGATTGAAATAAGACTGCGGACGATTTTTAGTTTATTCAGTGACTCACGAACTTACCCGTCTTCTGAATGAAAGTTATAAAACATACTTTTTTTTGGTCAGTTATAACACCCGAAAACGGGGGTAAAAATCATCTTCGATTGCCATGGGTTTTGGGTCCATTCTGCTCTTCGTGGACTGAATACATTTTGCTATCGAAGATGGAATTTTTTTTTTAAAATACCTAGATTGTCAGCTTGCATAAACATGTATTACGGTGGTAAAAAAAAAAGTCTAGTAAATCCAATGAAGTTGTAGTAATATAGATTATATATTTATTTCATTTTTGACTGAGAGGTCGTTAGATAGCTAGGCACGTAACATCGGTTTAAAAAAGGGAGGGGGGGGGGGGGAGTCCTAACTCGCGCCAGTCGAATAATTTAACATGGAAAAAAGGGAAATGAAATATATCAGAATGAAGTGGAATGGTTAATTAATAAGAATGATATTGTACATTTAAGATTTGATCAAACTTCCCGTACCTGTATACAATTACTGGTGCTCTCTCTCTCTCTCTCTCTCTCTCTCTCTCTCTCTCTCTCTCTCTCTTATAGATTCAATAATGTTGTATAGCGTGTATGAATAGAAGCAACTAAAATGCAAATCGTCAAATAATGTTGTCTATATATTTTTGTGTGTGAACTAATTGCATTTGAAACCGATATTTTAAAACATCCTTATAGTAGACTTGGATGGGTCCATGTGGCGATCTATCCACTGCACACTTAAAGAAATTGAATTTGGGAGGGGGATTGGGACAGTTTGAGTGGATGAAGACCACCACCCACCACCGCCACCACACACATGTACACAATTTAAGGTTTTGAAGATTGGGCAATTTAAGCACAATTTCCTGTTGCTATTGTAGGCTGGATTATTAAATTAAGATATATTTATTGGCACAACACATGTCCAGTTTATTAATTGGCAAAACATATATATCTGTCATAATTTAATTTTACTTGTATCACGCAATTTGATTTGTTGAGCACGCTGAAAAAAATATTTGTTTATATTGTATAAATGTAACTTGGCATGGGGACACACCTCCTTGACAACCAAGACGACACTACTTTTCCTTTTCTAATTTTACATTGGACAATGGAACACTGACACGTTGATAGGCCCTCGAACTAGGCCATGAAATTGAAAATCAACGGAATTAAACATGCACAATAAATACTGTACTATCTTACCCCCCCCCCCCCCCCCAAACAAAAAACAAAACGCAGTCTTTGTTTACAAGTAAAGTTACATAAAAATAGAAAATAAAAAACTCTTGACATGTACAACGATATCATATGTGAAATAAAAAAAAAACAACCCGGTATATCGAGTATTTTCATACGGGGGTTATTTGATCCGCCTATCGAAGCATAAAATGCGTCATGAATGTCTTACAACAGATGACGTCATGTCTCATCGATAACATGTGGATCGCTATCTATGATATGAATTGCTTACATAATTTAGTGTTTCGGATTTAACTGGCGGTAATGCTGCATGCTATGGTAAGTTATATTGTAGTTTAAATCTGTTATTTTGAATTCCTTTTTGCCTGACCAGGCCATGCTAATATTCAGCCCGAAACTTGGATGTACTGTAAATCAAAGAAGGACTTGCTCCCAATATACATAAAGTTAGGTTAAATAAAACAGTTATTTCGAATGTTGACAGTCTAAAGCTGCGTAGTAACAATTTTGTAAAATAAATAAAGCAAAAATTATTCGATATGATATCACTACCATACAAGAATACTTGCGTGAAGCCTGAATATTTTCCGATATCCCAAAGTAAAAGAAGACGCCGCGCCATGTTCATTTCAGTCACTAGGCCTAACAGTTTCAATAACTGTCGTTTCGTTAAATGATAATGTTTATGATAATAATGTAAAACTACCAAAATTGTACACAGATTTTAAGCAACGATGCAATGAAGATGTATTGTGAACGACCTTAAAAGATGAAAACAACTAGGTATTGAAAATGAACATCTATAGTAAAAGGGCAAAACAAGCTGCAACCGAAAACTATTTTTAGGTGAGGGAATTCCCCTTGCTTTAAAACTAAACACCGAACTAAAATGACCTATGTACATATACATGACACGAAATAAAAAACGTAGTTTCCTTCTCCATAAGATACTTAAACCAGCCATATTTTCTGTAAAATTCAAGTTTACCACCACCAGCGCATTATAACCGTAATATTTTTCAGCAATCCGGAATATCGTTTTTTGAAAAATAAAAATAGTGCTCCTAGCTCGCCCTAAAATATTTTTGCATTTATGGTCAATTGAAAAGGTGTATATTATAAAAATATTTTGGGCGAGATGAAACCAGTATGGCAAAACCTTTACAAAATAACCAGTTTTTGGTGAAAAATGACAAAAATACGGTACCATATCCGGTTCTAGCATGTATACAGCTTTAGTTGTGCTCCTATTTTTAAAATCTAACATGTTTTTTTAAACCCTGGATTCTGATATATATTTATAACACCAATACTCGCATTCAACATTTACTTTCATTTTTATATATTTTAAGGGCCATATTTTGGGGTTTGTGAATCAGGTTCTTTCATCAGACGAATGAAAATACCTTCGGAATCATTTGAGAACATTTGGAATCATTTGAGAACATTGGAATGCTATGAGGCAAATATGGGAGAATTTATCAAATGATTTAGAATTCTTTTTGAATTATTTGAGAACATTCTTGAGATTGTCGAGAAATGCAATTACATTTGATCGAGATGAAATGATGAGACATATTTCTAACATTTTTTCAGAGGAATAAAAATTCTGTTGGGTTAATGGTTTTTAATGTTTCTATGAATGGTATTGTGTGGTGACACTGTGTTAAGGAAAAACCAGATACTCTTCTTAGATGTCATTTAATAAAAAGGTACACTCTTCATATATCAGAACGAGTTTGTAATTTATTCCAGCAAACGTTTTATGCATATCACTGCAAAGTGCGTTCATTTCATTTTAACAATCGCAATACGTTATAAATCATTTTTACAATAAGGATCGAACTAAATCGAAAAACAATATGGATTACTATAAAAAAAAAATCTTTTTTTCATTTCATGAAAGATATTTCTCCACTTTATACACATTAATATAAAAATATTGTTTATTCCTGTACACGTTGTATATGCAGTATTCTGTGTTTTCCAACCTCCTGTCTGTAATGTAGGACTGTACATTTATGAGAATAAAGCATTGATTGATTGATAAGGAAATCCCCATCTTAAATACTGGTATAGCATGTATTTATAATTGTTTAGAAAGTGTTCCAAACTTCCAATATCTTATTCTTTCCTTTACTTAGCAATTGCAGCAAATTATTGAACATTTTGGTTTGATATGTTAATCATTTAATAACTCTTAAAGTGATGACTTAACAACGATGCTGAATGGAGGAAGATTCGTTTGATTTCTGTGTCCCCCCAAAAAACAAAAATTCGTCCGGAGTTCATCTACACTAAGCACTGGAATGCGTCTTCCCCATTAACGACCGTTCTAATTTTAGCGCTATGTATAGAACGGGAATTTCCACACTTACATTGTAAACGAAATGTATTCGTTTGATGCTACCAAAAATAAACACAACCAAAGATGTGAAAAAATACAAATTAATTTAAAGAAACAACACACATAGGCCTAGTGATGACGTGGCAGAATAGGCAACTTGATGACGTAGGGCACTTACTGGTAGAAGTAGACAGATTACGGTATGTATCGTCTGCTTTACAAATTCGATAACATGACGGAGCAAGCAGCGACTTTTGATCTGGTAAATATTAATGAAATTGAACTGCGTTATATGGGTCTCGGTCAACGAGGGCAATTTAGATGAAGAGGTGTTGAGCTTTTTACTTGATATTGAAATGGAGCCGAGTCGCATTCCACCATTCCTACGATACAACCAGTGTTCAACGTCTCTTCCTTTATATCTATTTCAGCTTTTAACCTCTGCACCTTTAATTTGGCGTATAATACATTTAATTCTGCACAGTAACTCTACCTCACTGGAACGCACAGCCAGTTTTGTAGTTGTTTTCATTGTTACGTATAAGTATTTCTACGCGCCATTTCAAAATTTTTAATTCAAGCCAGGCGCGTAGCTGCCTATACGCAGGTACGCAACTGCGTACACATCATTTGAGAGAGAGAGAGAGAGAGAGAGAGAGAGAGAGAGAGAGAGAGAGCTGGAGCTTTTTGCCCGTGAAAAGTTTGACTCAAAAATAAATAGAAAAAAAAAGAACATTCGTTAAACGAATGTAAAGTCAGTCCAAGTACACACGGTGAGTTGGCATAATAAAACACTTTAGGAAATGTTTTTGTGAATTCTTTTGGGTTTGGACATTGACAAGAAACTCTGTTTTTTATAAACAATATGTGATTTCACTGGTAAAACTCAGGAGCTTGCGGGGACTCCCCAGGGCTTTGCACTGAACCCACTGGGGGCCGCAAGGCGTTCCTCCACCCGACCCCTTGCCATAATTTGCGTACACTTCATTTTCTTTCTGGCTACGCGCCTGCAAGCTATTTGTTTTTCTATTTCAAAAATTTAATTAAAGGATAAGAAATAAAACTTTTAATTCTTTATTTGATGCATGTATCAAACGAAAAATTGGACGGAAAACTACGCGCATCAAATAAAGAATTATATGTTTCATTTCTTAAGGTGGATCGATCCTCATGTGACTTATCAATAAGAATGGTTAAAAGTGCAAAAACTGTATTAAGGTAGAGACCGATAGTAACCACGTGATCAGTAAAAATCGTGCATTTTCACGTGAAATTATTTTTCGGAATTCTGTACATCGCCATAGAGTAGTTGAAAAACAAAAAGGGGTTCCGAAAGTACAAGTTGTTGCTGTGACTGAATCGATGATTGAGAAGGTCGTCTCGACGAAAGATAGAGAAATTTGGCCATAGATTAGGAATACGTCAATGTAATAATAGTGGACTAAATGTTTCGTCCGTGCAGAATGGCACTTTTTACCTCACGAAATTCACCACCATGCATAGCTGCGCTTCGGAAACAAAGTTGTTGATGTAGCGTGATTGTGATGTCCGAGTGCTGCGAATTTCAATACTGTTTATGTAGTCATTGAAAGTTCAAACAAAGTTTCTTCTGAGAAGAGGAATTCTATGGATGCATTCAACGTGGACAACGAAATCATAATTTCATTTGGTAAGTGAAAAAAATGGCAAATTGAATTTGTATTCAACCCACTTTTCCTCTGCTATTTCACAACGCGATTTTATAACATCTATAAACGCACAACTTGGAGCTGTTTCATTTTTTGTGCATTTATGTATTCCATATGTGCCCAAAATATAACTCCTACATGTGCATGTAATTGTAAATGGATATCATATATATGCCAGATTTGAAAAAAAAAAAATAGGGCTTTCACAAGTTTGAGGGGGGGGGGGGGGGTGTTGGGGGGGGGGGGGGGTGGGGGGTGTGTTCCACTGAAATATCTCTTAGGTCAATGAAATTTCAAGACACTTATAGTATCTTGAAATTTCATTGACCTAAGAGATATTTCAAATCTGGGGTTTCATGTTTCATACAAGCATGTAGGTCCACAAAACTTTATTTAAAATATTTGTAAATCACAAGCCCCCCTCATAGGCAAATAAATGTATTGTATGAAAATAAGATATGTATGTCCTTCTCTTGACCCACACTCCGTAAAGGAGACAGGTCTGATAAATCTAGAGTTGACTTGTTTTGATATTATTAGAATGAACCGGCAGTTTATGAAAACATATCTGTCATCTCATATTGTACGGGGGCAACCGGCGCGAGCTCCCCTAAAATTTTCAAGTTTAAAGTAAATCGTGGTCTCTTGTTTAGAGAAATATATACGATAAAAGAAGCCATAATTTCCTCCACTCTCAGAGAAATAAATGTCTGACAAAATCTTTTGATTTATTGAATTACTTTTAGTGGAAGAACTGCTATTTTTTCCAAAAACCCTTAAAATTTGCGTTATTTTATTAATTTTACCTTATTAAAAATGACAGAAAATAATAAAAATGACTACATAGGAGACATATTTTAAGCCCTATAAAATCTGTAAAATCCAGGAGTTTCTGGGGAATCCCCCCCCCCGTTTCAAGGCGGCCCCCAGACCCCTGCCTCATACAGTTGCACCCCCCCCCCCCCCAACTTCAATTCCTGATCCGCCCCTGAAATGAAATAGCTTATAGAAACCTTCTCATTGTCATGTTCAATTTTCAAAGAGGTAATTAGGGAATGCTTCAACATTTTAAGTTAGAAAAAGATCAGTAGTTTATCTCTGCTGGCTGAATCTTTCTTCTCAATGCACCGAGTGCAATGCATGACGTCTATGTTCCTGCTCATTCTTTCTCCTCCATACCATGCAGTATATCAAAGGGGTTGGGATGTAATGGAGACATTTGTTTTAACAAATATAAATTGTATTTCAATTTTTTGTGGGGATTTTTATTTGGGAAAACTCTTGATATTAATCATCAAATATGATGACGTATGCTAAATCTATATTCTGAGTGTAAGTGCACAAAGGTCAACAACGAGAACTACAACAAAATATAAGCTAAAATTTGAAATACATACTTTCTGTATTATATTTATTAATTTAAAAAAGGTATTACAAAGAATCTTCGAATTTCAGCAAGCTGTTTTTGATGGATTGTTTACAACATCTTTTAATAACCCTTTTTCTTACGAAAATGTGTAGTTTGTTAAAAGGGGGTGGGGTTAGGAATTTTTTGCTAGTTCCATATTGAACCCCATTATGGTGTATAATTTTTTTCATATATTTTACTTACTAATAGACTGACCACTTAATGAAATAAAATAAGAAATTTGATGGGTAATTTTTTAGCAGCTTAAGCAAAGGTATGACCCCGCGTGCAAATATTGTGCATTGTTTTAAGGTAATTAGCCAATGTAGCTCTGTTGAAGTAATGTTGTTGCATGTTAATAATGATTGCTGAACTTGAAATTGGTGTGTAATATACAATTATGTGAAAGGTTGTTTGGAACCATATATGACAAGTTATGATCCTTTTTACAATAAAAATGTTATAGCTCTATTTGTATATTGCTCTCTACTTATTTTTCTTCACTTTTTACGCTTTACAAGGACTAAAGAAGGTGTTATTAAAATCGCCATATTTCTCAAAAACAAGGTCGATTACCTCATTGATTTTTTATTATGTTTTATATCGAAGCTTCATAAACATATATCAAAATAAAAAAAATTCAATGGTTAATTTTTTTTAGCATCAGCCTATCAATCTCTACCTTAATTTCCATTCAATATAGTTAAATTTAAACAATAACCATAGAAAATGTGTATGTTGCCACATTTTTAAAGATGTCAGACATAAAAAACGGAAGTATATGTTAACATCAGAAAATCACACATTTTCGTTGTACAGAATAATTAGGCCTAAATAGATAAAACCTTGTTGAAATGACAAATTTTAAATGTCAACAGTTTAAAAAAAAAACCTGTTAATTCTTAAATATGTATAAATTAATTGTGGATAGTAGGGAAATCATGCATAATAGACATGCAGTAGAAGAAATACCAGCATAGGAGTTATTGTCCTTGACAACATTTATTTAATTATAAAGAATTGATTATCTATAGAAAATATACACTTTTTCAATATCAATAGTTTACCAGTTTTTTATTATTATTTTTTATTTTATACAGTGAATAAAATTCCTCTGAAGATATATTTCTTTCATGCGCAAAGTTTAATTTTATAAAGATTTTTGCAAAAACCTATGACATCACACGAGGATCGATTAACCTTAAATAGTACTATCATAACTTGTATATCCATACAGCATCATTACAAGCCAAGCTTAGCGATTCTCAGTACTTTCAGTACTTTGATTTTATCTGTATCTCACAACCCAAGGCTGATTTCGAACCTCCAAAGACAAAAAGACTTAAAAGAGAATGGTAGGATTTTTCGTCCTAGCACATTTTCTCACACATAATTGGATTTTGGTGGGGTTAAAAATCATGCTTTTCTCCCTTAGGGGAA
Source organism: Ostrea edulis (assembly GCF_947568905.1). Classification (NCBI taxonomy): domain Eukaryota; kingdom Metazoa; phylum Mollusca; class Bivalvia; order Ostreida; family Ostreidae; genus Ostrea; species Ostrea edulis. The sequence continues at coordinate 51,378,644 of NC_079165.1, read as the reverse complement.
TTCATGCGCGCCTACGTTAAATATAGCTCTGTTAATTAATCGATGCAATTGCCATGTAAAATAAAAATCATAAAGAAATACAACAATTAGAAACGTATCATAATCATAAATTAGCTACTTATGATTAATAAAACCAAACATGTATCATGTATGAAAATATAGACTTCTGCAAAATTTAGCAATTAGTTAATTATCATGACAATGCTTCGCTGCAAATCTTCAAAAATAAAAGGTATGTATCGGTGATATTTAAGGTCATGAGGTAAAGATAGTTTGTGAAAATCGAAAAGGATTATTTCATAGATTTGAATATATTTTTTGTATATAAAGGATTTACGCCTCTTTCTGCTACTCACATGAACAATTGCTTACACTACATGGGCAAGGCTATTTTTTTTTTTATCCCCGTTCAAAAGCATGTTGTAATTGGTTTTTTTTTTTTTTATCCCCTTTCAAAAGCATGCTGTAATTGTTTTTTTGTTTTTGTTTATCCCCGTTCAAAAGCATGCTGTAATTGTTTTTTTTATTTTTTTTTTATCCCCGTTCAAAAGCATGCTGTAATTGTTTTTTTTTTTTGTTTTTTTTTATCCCCGTAGCATGCTGTAATTGTTTTTTCCCCCAAATAATTCTTCATTGTAGATGTTTTGAATTCGTTTTGTCGAATACATTTACAATGTTTACAATGATTTTGTGCATGGGGATTTTGAAGGTTTTTTTTTTTTCTGTGAGAAATGAATATGCATTTTGCGTACATCAACATTTCGTCAAAACAGGAAAACTGTCTCGTCAATTGTAGTAGTTTATCGAATGGTTTTCTACGGGCCTGACTCCTCATAAATCTCACTGTAGACATTCACATAAATTCAAAACTTGTCTGTCTGTTTCCTTAAGTCGATATAAGGATGACGGACATTTTCTTCTTCTTTCCATTACTATTTTGGTAACAAGATTAATGGCTAAATATTTACCTTGAATGCATTCTGACTCTCAAGTATGACACACAGGGTTTAACAATTGATGGTTGGGTACTTATGTCATTTCTGACGGATTTTATTTAACCGAATTAAACTATTCAATATGACTATTTCGAACAAGTCAAATAGTAGATTTTTCAATTGGTACAACCGCCGTAAAATGGCTGAAATATTGCCAAAACACCCGGCGTAAAACTGCAGTCAATCAATCATCAATCAATTGGTATGATTACTTTACTTGAGACATAGGCAATATAATGATGCTAACCATTAACGTTTGATCGGATGTCCCGTTTTATGCGTTATTTCAATTGTCTGTGACCTGAAATTCGTAAAACAAAATGAAGTTGGGCATTTTTTAAAAATTTTGTCAAGGGGGGGTGCATTTGAAAAAAAAACCCAACAACAACAAACTGACAGTCGTCGTTGAACATGTTGGCAACTGTTTTACTGTAATTTTTCTTAGTGGTTGTTGGTGTAAATGCAGTAATTAATAGTCATATTGTAATTTTAGTAGTCAAACCCACCCAGTAAATCAACAAAAAATTACATTATGCCTCAACTACGCGAAGAAGTTGAAGTGCATAACAATTTAAAACACAGGTAGATTAAACGTGTTTATAATGCCATATGTCCAGTGAATGCAAACATAAGATGAGTTGATCAATATCAATCTTTCTATTCCCCGTGAAGAAATTATTGTTTTTAAGAATGGAATTTGTGAAATACATTATGCAAAATATTTAAATAACACTTTGACCTTTCATCTTATTTAGAAGACAGGAGTAATGTTCGAGCCTTATAAATTATTGAAATGAACTATTTTTGCCAACTATATGTCAAATTGTTCCTAGGAAACCTATGTTAAAGGTGCACTTATCAGACCTTTGCTGATTTGATTTGAATCAAGCTAAGAATAAATCAAACGTCGATAATATTCGTTTCTTCAAAGTTCGTCAATTTTATGCATGATGCTGCATCCCATCTCATCGTGGGCTTAGCTTTGTGGTTACTACCGCATGGAATAATTAATGTTTCATTTTCCTACTACGAAAGCCGGATATACGGAAGCCCATTTAGGACCTATCAAAAAAGATTTTTGAATTTGAAAAAACGAATTTCAGAATTCGTTATTACAGATTTAATTTGTTATTTCAAACTTTTAAATTCGTTACAACGGATTTAATTTGTTATAACAAATTTGTTGAATTTGTTATAACAAATTTCAAAATTTATATTAACGAATTAAATTTGAAAACACGAATTTTAGAAATGGTTATATCAAATTGTCAAATTCGATATAATGATTTATAGAATCGTTAACATCAAATTAGTAAATAATTTGTGATAAAGAATTGCAGAATTATTAAGAATATAATAAATGATTTGAAATTATAGATTTTTCAATTCATTAAATCAGATTTTGATTCATTAAAACAAATTAATACAATTTGTTAAAACGAGTAGTTGATAAAATGTAGTTGGATGAAGATGTCGCAAGATCAGACACCTGATCCCACTTCTGGTATATTTGCCCAACCCTTAATTTTGTATTCTTTATAGGAGTTATGAAATTGATGACTGTTTGTTATCTTCACCTTTTCATCAGTACAAGTTTTTAAAAATTTGTTGTAACGAATCATGCAATTTGATAAAATGAATTTCGGAATTCTTTTTTACAAATTGAATTCGTTATTTAAAATTTTGAAATCCGTTATTACGAAGTTTATAAATTCATTATAACGAATTTAATCCGTTAAAACGAATTTTTATATTTGAAATAACGAATTAAAATCGAAATAACGAATTCTGAAATTCGTTATTTCAAATTAGAAATATATTTTTGATAGGTCCTAAATGGGCTTCCGTACGAATAGGCTCATTTTTGAAAAGTAAAAAAAAAAAAAGATCTAATTCGTTATAACGAGCTAGTATCTAATTATAACGAGTTAAATATCTCGTTATAACGAGTTAGTATCTCGTTATAACGAGTTATAACGAGTTAGTATCTCGTTATAACGAGTTAGTTATCTCGCTATAACGAGTTAATTATTTCGCTATAACGAGTTATAGTTATCTCGTTATAACGAAATAATTATCTCGTTATAACGAATTAGTATCTCGTTATTACGAGTTAGTATCTCGTTATAACGAGTTAATTAACTCGTTATAACTAGTTAGTTATCCCATTATAACGAGTTAGTTATCTTGTTATAACGAGTTAGTTATCTTGTTATAACGAGTCAATTATCTCGTTATAACGAGTGAGTTATCTCGTTATAACGAGTTAACATGTCGTTATAACGAGTTAGTTATCTTGTTATAACGAGTTAATTATCTCGTTATAACGAGTTTATTATCTCGTAATAACGAGTTAGTTATCTCGTTATAACGAGTTAGTATCTCATTATAACGAGTTAATTATCTCGTTATAACGAGTAAGTTATCTCGTTATAACGAGTTTTAAATTATCTCGTTATAACGAGATACTAACTCGTTATAAGGAGATAATGAACTTGCAATAACAAGATATATTATTGAAACTTTGTAGGTCCTTCTCAAGTTTGTTCCTGAAATCTAAGATTAGTTTTTAAACAAGTCGTTTCAATAATACAATTACATGTACTTAAAGAAATAAAGAAATAATCATTAAGAGAATCTGAAAATGTGTTCTTAATCTAGATTTTTCAGAGTTAAAAACACATATCAATTTTGTAAATGTTGGTAAAAATGCGTATATGCAGTAAAATAAATCACCACAGTACCCTGTATATTGATTTACCGATGTTTGTAAGTTAATATATTACTTATCGGCTATAGCTTTTTATGGTGATATAACATAAATAAACCCAAGGTGCTGTTGGCTTGGGCCTATTAAAAAGCATGAATTTAAAGTACATGTAGTATTGATTTTGTTTGCAAGACAAGATAGGTCCTGCTACCTGCACTATCTTCATGAAAAGGTGAAGATAACGAACAGTGATCAATCTCATAACTCCTATAAAGAATGAAAATTTAAAAAATGGGCAAACACGGACCCCTGCATATACCAGAGGTGGGATCAGGTGCCTAGGAGGAATAAGCACCCCCTGTTGACCGGTCACATCCGCCAAGAGCACTATATCTTGATCAGGTAAAAGAGTAATCCGTAGTCAGAATCCGCGCGTCAAGAACAACCTAAGAATTGGTATGAAACACATCAGACAGCATTTGACCCATGAATGATTCTATCATTTATTGGTGGATTGATAATTCAAGCAAGTAGAAATGTTTTCAAAGTGAGGGAAGGGGTAGGGGGTAATCTTCTGAGAAGTTGACGTCACAATTGTCTATACATGTAATTCTTGACAAGCAAAATCAAACAAAAAAGAATGAAAATCCAAACTTTAAAATCCGGGATGGTGTGGGGACAAGTGAAAGCACACCCACAATATTGGAAACAGAGGGGGTGGGTGGGATTTAGCGAGTATTCGTCGTTTTCTACATAAGTTCAATTCATTAAATCAATTGATAGGACGTTCTTTACATAGTAATTTCAACCACGGATTACTTGTTTACCTGATCATTAAAAACATTGTTGTGACGTTAGTTCTTTGTCTTGACTACTTTATTTTTCATACTGTACCGAACATAATCCAGTATTATTAAGAGCAGGCCAATATTATGAGAAGTACTGTTTTAGACAGAGCAATGTTTTAAGTAAGATACAAGACTCCGATGGTCTATTATGTCAGATACTATAGGGTTCACGGCTGTGTGACCGTCAACGTTCGTTACCTCTACTTGTTCAAGTCTACATCCTTAGCACTCAATACTACTTTAAAAAAAGGAAATAAAAGGGAGAATAACCCAAACTATCTTACTTTGGATTGCAAAGAAAGTTTTTAATGTAGAAAATAACGGTAAATGAACGCTTTTAAAAAGGGGGAGGGGACTTTAGTTCTTGTACTAACAGGCTTGCATAAGATGTATAAATATATCTATATTCTCAAAAGAATCATCTAGGCTGGCTGATTTTTGCTCAAATATCAAATTAGCTCAAACATTTTGCCAAAGCATTGTTGTATTTATCCGACTAGTTATTAAAACGACACAATTTACATTTATTCTTGACAAGGGAAAGTAGGTATTTTTGTTGAGTAGAAAAAAAAAAATGAATCGTCACATGTTAATTTGCTTGAAGCAATAACTAACATTTGCACAATATATAGTCATTATGAAATAATCATATGCAAGCCAGTGATTTTATGGACTTTATATTGGCTGATTCAAATAATTTCTAATCAGTTTGTCGAAATTATGGAAAGTACAGGCCCTCCATAAATACTAATTCGTTATAACAAGATACTTAACTCGTTATAACGAGATAATTAACTCGTTATAACGAGATAACTTAATTCCTTATATGATCATTAACTCGTTATAACGAGATAACTAACTCGTTATAACGAGATAATTAATTCGTTATAACGAGATAATTAACTCGTTATTACGAGATACCAACTCGTTATAACGAGATACTTAACTCATTATAACGAGGTAATAACTCATTATAACGAGATAATTAACTCGTTATAACGAGATACTAACTCGTTATAACGAGATACTAACTCGTTATAACGAGATACTTAACTCGTTATAACGAGATATTAAATCGTTATTACGAGATACTAACTCGTTATAACGAGTTAATTTTTTTTAAATTTTTCAAATATGAGCCTATCTGGCTTTCGTATACTACCGCCTAGAAACTGGAAACACAACCTTTCAGCGGCTGTCAGCTTGCATGATAATAGCAGGAAGTTGAATGCCTGTCGTCATGTCTTATTGTTGTAACCAACTGTTATTTCTGTTAAGTACAAACACCGGTCCAATGTTGCATAAGAATTTTCACTTAGTTATTTAAACCTTTGAAATTGGGTCTGAATCTAGAAAAATAGAATTCCAGACAATAGGAAGTGACAGTTCATTAGCTAAGGCATTGATATTATTAAAAGAGTATCAAAGGTCGTTTGATGAACTCGACATTTTCTGTCCTGGTAAGTGTCAAAAAAGTAAAAAAAAAAAAAAAAAAAAAAAAAAAAAAGTCTGTTAGATTGATGATGATAAAACACTGATTCTAATATGTTGAACAATTTTGTTGCTACGATATCACCTCACCTCCTCAATGCTATTACGTTAAGATAATGTAATGTAAAGGAAAAGTATGGTTCTATTGTGGTTTTAAAAACTATTGAAATATTTTTTTCCCCGGATCATCGTTTTATCATCTGTAAAAGTTGAATGGAAAACTTATGATGCAGTTTTTCGTGCATTTGACAGGTTCTCATTCGGGAAAAAAACCCTTTAGTTACCACTCTGGCATTGTAGCAAAGCTTTAACATGGTCTCTACAGTGTTCTCAGCAGAATCCCCTTAACATCAAAGAACAGTGGGAATACATAGAACCACGCTATTTTCAGATTAATACAGTGAAATATATCATTGTGGTTACTAAAGAGAAAAATTTTCACTGAGAGGGAAACTTTGTATTTTATTGATTGATATCTGCCCATGTCTACACTCTAAGAATATCAAACGGTTAAGGGAATGTCACAATAGCCTTAACATGACATGTCTTACGGCGTGGCCATGTTTGAGGGCGACGCAAAAAGTATTGGCATTAGTATCTACATAGGTATATCCATGACAGGATAAATAATATCCCGAAGTTAGCAACTAACGTGTGAAGACAGCTCTATCAAAGCATCCTAACTTTAGGCATTTGATCCATCTATTCATTGAACGCGGGAAATATAACGAAATAGCACATTTTCGAGTTACTGCCGTAACATCGTTTTTACCGGAATTTTACACGCGTAGCAGCCTTGGTTAGCCCAAGGCAATTCCGGTTTTAAAACCTAAATATATTTCCTTATACTCTAGAATGCTATCAAAGTCCGTGCCCTATCAATCCAAGGGTTCGAGATGTATTTAGAATAGCAACGTTCATTGATAAATAAAATTGGGAATGTTATTAGAAATTGGGCCTGCAAATATATACAAATATGGCCTAACCCTACCCAGGCTAATAATTACTTTGAAATCAGGGAAATTTAATTAGCGTACAAAGATCAGGGGTTAACCAAATGATTTTTAACATCAAAATAATTTAACAATGGGAATGACCACCCTCAGCCAACGACTGGCTGACCTCGGACTAACGCTTGCACTGCAGCCTTATTCAGGACACACAGTACAAGTGACAGCCCTTCAACCGCTGCAAACACTGTAGAGCCTTATTTAGGCAGACACTGAGAGCAACAACCTGGTCGTCAGTCAAGTCCAGTACACAGAACAGACGAATTATGTGGTTATCTTTTATCTGGTCGACCTTAATCCGAAATATCTGACGTTTTCCTGGTTTTTTATTATTAAAGCGCGTAGTTGCTTTATTGTCACCAGTTGGATTTTGCTTTCGTCATCGCGTTTCCGGTTTATCGCCACCTATAGGCAAATTTATGCATCTCTGTAGTTAAGAGGTCGTGTTTAAAGTAGTCGTGATTTTGCAAACTATCTAGTACGGGGTTTACATTCATACCCACAGGGGCAATTTTTTTTCCCGGAAATACAGTTCGTTGGACAGTGGATAAAATATGTATAAAAGGTGACATTTTTGTCCCCATTCTGGGGGAAAGTGGGACACAGTAGCAGGTCATTCTTCAGTTAAAATTCTAGTTTGAATCTGCGTCTGTAATAATTAAAGTGATTATTAAGGAATTCAAAATCTAAAAAATGAATAAAAATCTGTACATGAAACTGCGTTTTGGCTAGGGGCACCTTCGCATTGCGGTTAGAGGTCAAGAAAATCAATACTTTTGCATGGTGCAATCTATAATTAGAAGCCACGTCATTAAGCTATAAACGAGTCATGAGGATTTTCCATTTGTGTTTTGACTGCTGTTCTGACTCAGTAAAAATGTTGTCCGACACAGCAAAAATGTGTGCAACACAGTAAAAAAAATTAACTGCACAGTAAGATCCGCGTCGATCGTGAACGAGTAAAAACTTGTGTACGATTATGTTTTGACATCGAAGGACAGAGATCGGTGTCTCAGAGGGACGATATTGCGTAACTGATTACACCTCCCCCGATCATATATATGTAAGTAGGTCATGCAGGAATTTAGAGCATGTAACGGTGTTAGGCTTACCTTACCATTTCTAAAAGACCAAGATATTCTTCAGAATCATCATCAACAGAATCAAATTTGATTTCGTTCTTTAGTTTCAAAAATGAGAATGAAAATAATGATCTTGGGGGAGGAAAAAAACAAAAGGTAAAAAATTATAGGTCTGCGTTTACGGAAGAAAATGCCCCGGTTTCAAGTCTTCAAAACATCGCTTGGAATTTTACAAGGGCTGTTTACTGAAATACATATGGTTAGAACAAGTGCATATTAGATAAACGTTCCTATTCTGTCAAGCATGAATGTAAAATGGTTTGCGGTCCACAGCACGCTACACACAATGAAAAGTAATCGTGTTTTCAATTTGTTTGTACTTCAAACAAACAATTGACAATGACAGCTATATGCTACAGGTATTTCCTAACATATAAAGGAGGAAGGAGGTTTTACTGTTGTTGTTCCCTGTCCCCACATTTTGTTTTCGTTGAACGATCTTTTCATAAAAAAAATCCTTATAGTTTATTCGGGGAGATGCCTCTTCATTATTTCTAACAGCGGCTTGAACATTACCGTTTGAAAATTACTTATGTAACTTTTTAAGTGCCTAGCTTGGGATTCTCATTGAGCTTGTACATTTACATGTTGTAAATATTATATATTTATTGCGAGTCATTTCTGTTACGTTCGGTTTCTTAAAATATTAGAACTCCTACACAAGCTGCGAATCTTATGCATTTTTGCTAAGTTTATTTGCATTTTCATATAAAGAACTGTTTTATAAAATTCAAACAATAGCAATGTGTATTATGTCTCATTCAGACAAACAGGTGAGTTTCCTTTGCAATATGAATATGAGCTTTTACACAAGGAGTGTAATACACACATGTTGATGAGTACAGTGTTTAATGTACTTGTGTACAAACTCTTGGAGTTTTTTTTTTTTTGTTTTTTTTTTTTTATAGAATTACTTATAACAAACAATTACTACAATACATAAATGTAAATCCATGTATATATGTTAGTCTAATTTATCATATTTGATTTAGTATATCCCCTTGCACTAACTTTCATTTTAAAATGAGCTCTTTCCACTCTTGTTGATAACGCAGCATTCAGTTTCAAAGTTATCAATATTGCACATGTATGATGAACATCTTTTTAAAATAACTTCCTAAATTTTGATTTCAGTTATACATGTATTCATCTGACTTATTTGGATTCACATTCTCTCCAACCTGATTTTGAATTGAAATCAACTTCATTATTGATTACAAAAAATAATTCCACCTTCATTATTGTGCACAGGATTTTGTAGTACAAGTCATACAGATCCATGTTTATGTATGTATTTAAAAGATTTCTGGTGAGGTGATGAAATGGATGTAAAGTGTTTCATAGATCTGCATTAATATGTTGGTGTGTTTTGACATGAATATCTGGCACTTGTTAGGTAGTATATGTGGTTACTGGTATGTGTATTTTTCGTTTTTGTCCAGTTGTTTGTTTGTTCCTTTCTATTATTATTTGACATACATGTATGTATCAAACTATTGATTTGTTTTATTTTAGTTGTATTCTAAAAATGTTTCATACACTGTTAAACACAACAGTAAGTCATTTGCGTGATAACAATTGAACACTTTTTACCGTAACTACCATTACAACTGTTTTCACATTTTCTACCAAAACTTGACAAATTTCCAAAAATATTCTTCTCTACAACATCACATCTGTAAAAAAAAATTGCATAGTCATGTAGAGCATTTCATGATCCAGGGTGGGAGCCAAACTGGGTATATAGTGTTTATGTGTAAATCGCCTTTAATGCTGTTGATTGTATTCATTGATTGTACATGTATCTTGTTTAACGTCTCTCTCGAGAATTTTTAATTCATATGGAGACGTCACCAAGAGCGGTGAAGGGCTTCAAATTTAGGCAGATTCTCGGCGCATACGGCCATTGAGCAATTATAATAATAATATATATTTATATACCGCCCTATATGACTATTAATAACCACTCTAAAGCGCTGCACACAATGGAGGTTCTTTCGCGTGCCACACCTATCGTTTTAAGGCCATCTCCGAGGACCCTTGGCATTCACACCTAATGCCGAGCGTTTGGCGATGGAACTGTCACTACCTGTTTTAACGACCTAGGTCTGTCGCGGCCGGGATTTGAACCCCGACCCGTCCGCATACAGGGCGAACACTCTACCTCTAGACCACCACAGCGGTGGTAATGCTATTGATACTAAATTCTGATTAGATAGATATTTAAAAAGAGCAGGTGTACTTTGCAAAAATTGTAAATTTTATGATCCAAGGAAAGGGTTTTAGTTCCGGATGGGACCAAAATTATTATAGTGCCAGACCATTGTTTTTTAAGAACATCATATAAAGTTTATATTTCAACATGTTGAAAAGTTTCAGGACATTGTTTGCCATCCATATTTGTTATTTCCTTACAGAAAATATAATATTTAGTTGTGCGAAAAAAAGAATAACGCATGAACTTTTTTTTACTGTTGTTCCTACTCACTAACATTACAGACAGAATTCATGAAGTCAACTTAGTGCATTTCAGTACTTTCAGTACTTTGATTTTGATATTAACCGTGCCAGGAAAACGTCAGAACTGGTGTCATAGATCATAAAAAAGCCAGGAAAAAGTCAGATATTTTGGACTAGGTTGACCTCGACAGTGGCATGCCTCTTACGACTAGGGTCAGCCTATTAAGAGTAAATCCGCTAGAAAACCATGCAAAATACAAACAAAAAAAATCGTCCAAAAGGGTAGTTGCAAGACAAGAATTTTTTGTTGCTTAATATTTTCGTCATATGTGTTGAAGTCAGAATATCGTCCTAAAATTGCCCAACCCCGCATCTACTTTTAGTAACAGCTAATTTGCATATTAGTAGCAATTCATGAATTTATGAGGAATATATTCACAATTTCGTTGACTCTGGAATAACTTATTACAATGAATTTATTTTGAAAATCTATAAAAATATGTTATCAACTACACAATCAATACTGTAAAAATGAATTATGATTATGAGATTATATTTTTTAAGGTCTTTCTATAGACCCCACATCAGTAACTTAGACCCCCCCCCCCCCCTTTTGAGAAGCTAGTTTCTCTGAAGAGCAGGTACAAAAATGGATGATAGTAAAGATATTCGTTAGACTAATCCTAGTTCCAACACGTGTAAAAATATTGAGCTTGGCAAATAATATCTACATGGTGAAAATCGAATTTGAAAGACTATATCTAGCTACTATTTATAGCGTTTTGATGATTGAGGATGATTTTAAAGAAAAAAATCCCGTGCTTATTATTTTGCTGAAAAATATTTCTAAAAAACCTTATTCATTTTTCACATTAAGATATAATTAATTTTGGGATTTTGTAAAGCGCTGTTTTGAAAAATCTACCAAGAATATATTATTGAGGGTTTGGTCGTTGTTATCTCCCCTTCTTAGAACTCTTCAATATTGTTTGGTGAAAAAGGCGGTAGTACAATAATCTCAATATTTCATGCTATTTTTCAACTTCTGGGAGTTGTTGTGGAACATCGTTGCACTACGAAAGTGAAAATAGATTGTTAAAGATAAAGAAACCCAACTCATTTAAGACGCTCAAACAGGTGTTGCTAAAACGCGGAACGGAGAACGGAACGGAACGGAAAACGGAACTGAATTTAAGAATTAGAATGATTAATGCACAATGTAGCTAAGATAACACCAAAAATCGGAAGAAAATAAATATTTTATCATGATTAAAATCTAAATTGTGGGAATTTGTTTACAAGTGGTAAAACAATCGTATCTTAAAATTCTGCATCATAAATTGATGTTAGCGAAGTTAAACGTCTGTATAAGAATTTACAAAGCATCTTACAAGAATTTGGAAATGCCGGTATTGACAGATATGTTAGCGAGCAGCGACACCTATGGGTAAGAATGGAAATAACACACGTACTTTATACCCTCCTCCCGGTGACAAAACGTCATTAACGCACATTTGCATGTAAATTTACATAAAATACAGTGTATGTGTATACCTACAACAGGGAGTGTGGTATGTATATAACAACGACGATTCATGATCTTATTAAGTCAGCAAGTTAAACATCTTATGTTTGATATAATATCATTTTTAAGTAACAGAGAGCAGGGGCGAAACCAGGAATTGCGCTTACGGAGGGTGGGGGGGGGGCTTTATGAGACAGAGGGTCTGGGGCCGCCTTGAGGCCCCCAGTGGGTCCAGGGCGAAGTCCCCGAAAGCTCCTGGATTTTACAGATTTTATAGGGCTTGAAATATGTCTCGTATTTAGTAATTTAATGTACTGTGTATTTTCTATCATTTTTGATAAGGTGAAAATGACACAAATTTTAAGGGTTTTTGGAAAAAATTAAGTTTTCCCAGTAAAGTAATTCAAGAAATCAAAAGATTGTGTCATTTATTTCACCGAGAGTGGAAGAAATCATTGTTTTTTTTATCGCATAGTACATTTTTCTAAACAAGATACCACGATTTACCTTAAATTTGAAATTTAACACTGCTTTGTGACTGCAGCACTCCAATCCTAAATAGGGAGAACTTCTAACAGTTTATTTTTTTAAACTAAATACTTGCATCTTAACATTTAGATTAATAATGAGATGACCTTTTTATTCCATTCAAGCATAAATTGTCTGTTAGTATTTTAGCTATTTCATATATGTTAATTTCTCATACTATAGGTTATAAACTTCACCCTAGTTTTCATTGGTTCTGTTTCAATCTTTCTTTCCCGCTGTACCTCTTCGGATTCAACACTAATTAGGATGTCAGTAAATGTACGAACTTTCACATAAACCAATCCCATATCCTTTATACACACCGTTTTAAAATTTGATGAGGTACATAAATAAATACATACATGTATTATACCAGGTGTAGAACTAAATTACGAATAAAAGCAAATTCGATTCAAGAAGGCTATGTTGGGGGAAATTGTTGATAAATTATTTTAACTTTTACTATATTGCTTTCGGGGGGGGGGGGGGGGGGGCTTTTCTTCATTGGATATACATTTTAATATATTTTTTGGGTATCTACAATATATCATACAGAATTTTAAAAGTATCCTCAGTCTGTATGAAACAAAGTCTATCACCCAAAGCATATTTTCTATAAATCAAATAATCCGAAGTCACTAGAATACCTAACAAATCTGTTGAAATTTGCTCTGGTCAATGAAAATATTTAAACTTTATATATATGACTGGTGTCATGAGAAAAGGGCCCTTACGGTCAAAATTTCACATTTTTAGTTTTTCCTAGAATTTTATAATGTATCATTTTCTGTTCACAAAAATACCAAATTCATGCTGATATCACGTTATTTAGCGTTTTAACGACAATTTTTGGGACACATCTGTAAAAAAATTAGAAACGTCAAAGTAAAGAAATTGTAATGTCATACGTCAAATAATGCTGATTATATTGCGTGTCCATGAAATCAATTCCAATTACTGTCATATATTCATTTCAAACACAAATATTTGATCTTGTATTGTGGGGAAAAAGAAACATAATATAGAAATGGTAATATTTCAATTTCCAACGACCTGAACACCGGTGAATTCGCACGGAAAGACGCAGCATCAATTTTACCATTCCAGATTAAGGTCACATTTACGCAATCATTTTACTTATGTGTTCAGAACTCACTTTCAACACAAATATGCATAAATGAATGAATAAATATAAGGTTAAATAGTAAATGAATAAATACAGTTCAGTGACATTACTTGTCGGCGAGAATTCATTCCTCAGGCAGAGCGAGACAGGCGCGGATCTAGAAATTTTTCAAAGGGGGGGGGTTGAAGAGGAAATACAGGGGCGGGTCCAGGAATTGCTATTACGAGGGGCGCCACTTTATGAGGCAGGGGGTTTGGGGGCCGCTTTGAGGCCCCCAGTGAGTCCAGGGTGGGGGCCCAGGGGGCGAAGCCCCCGAAAGCTCCTGGATTTTACAGATTTTATAGGGCTTAAAATATGTCTCCTATTTAAGTCATTTTTACTATTTTCTATCATTCTTAATCAGGTGAAATTAGTAAAACGACGCAAATTTTAAGGGTTTTTGGAAAAAATTAAGTTCTCCCAATGAAGTAATTCAAGAAAGCAAAAAGATTTTGTCATTCATTTCTCACGGAGTAGAAGAAATTATTGCTTCTTTTATCGTTTAGTACATTTGTCTAAACAAGATATCACGATTTACCTTAAATTTGAAAATTTTAGGTGTGGGGGCGCCGGGTTTTTCATTTAAAAAATAAAATGAAATATTACAGATACAAACTATATAAAAGATAATCTGAATTATCATAACCTGATAGAAATGTTGACGCACAATTGTATAAACAATTTCCATCGCCTAGGATTTTAATAACTCTAGTCATTCTCTCTCTCTGTCTCTCTCTCTCTGTCTCTGTCTCTCTCTCTCTTTAATTTAGCGAATCCAAAGGAGGGGGGTGGGGTTGCAATCCCCGTACCCCCCCCCCCTCTAGATCCGCCACTGCGAGACATCTTCGACTGAGTCTTTTACAAACGATCTTGCCTGACGGTACATGTATTTTTGTCTTATGAATTTGATTGATGATAATATAAGTTCATTTTGTATTTAATCAGATATATAGTTATCTCACCTTTAGCTAAAACTCGCGGTAGTCTCCTGTTACAACAGCTCTGTTTCGACACAATGTAATTAGCTTTTCGTCATACACCGGAAATGAAAGTGAAAATTTCGAAATAGCACACTTTGAAATACCCGACAGATTACAAAAATTGGTGTATTCCAGTTCCACTACAGCAACGTTTTGTGAGCGATGACTACGCGCGTGTATTTCACTTTACACTGTTCTTACCAGGTTTGAAAGAAAACCATTGTCTATCGCAAATGTAAACTATATTTTAACTAAATAAAGCATTAAAACTTTTGCCGTTGAGAGATACCAATAAATGTACGAGAATACAGTATCTGCTAGACTTTTTATGTGGACAGGCTAATGAAATCTTTATATGGTCCGACCAAAATGCATCATCAAAAGTAAGGCATAACGTAGCAATTTTTATTCTGATCTAAGAAAATAAAAGAATCAGACTTGATACAAAAGAGCGCTATCCAACACAAAATGTGTTTATCAATTAATTACAGAGAAAGTATATACATGTATTATTTAACCTGCACAACTATCGCGAATGGATATTGCATCTGTATGATGTACCATGAATAAAACAGTGCTAGGGCGATGGGACGGCATTTGAACCACCAACGCCGATCTTAGAGTCTTCATGAATAAGGTAGTGATTGTACTATTTTTACCGCCCCTTCCATACATGCCCCGAAAAGGTGAATTTTTCTTGGTGTTGTGAACTAGAGGGTCCGTCTTGTCTAGAATTTTGGGGAGAAATTCAAGGTTTAATGAACCTGAGACCGTTGTTTTGAGCAAGAGGCATCGGACGGCGTGTACGTATACGTGCTATTCTCTCTAGTGAGGTTTACACATTCATAGTAAACTGCGTGTCGAGATGCAGAAATATTTCTATATCTAGAACTTCATACCCATGGAATTATATCTTAAATTGAAAACAAAAATGCATTCCGTTATTTTGCAATAGATCGTTTGTAATAGTTAGAAACCCATTTCCCAAGCTAAAAAAAAGTCATGTGAATAAAAAAAAAATCAAACTGAAATACAGCAGTCATATATGATGTGGTAATTTGAATGTGTTTTGAAGCGCGTGAAGAAGTTTTTACTTTTGTATATGACTGTACCTTGAGAAATTTCGTTTCTCCTCCTTTGAGACAGTGACCAACACGCGGCATCGAGTAGATTTACATTTTAGAGAAACATTAGATCTGAGACGGGCGATTTTAATGTAATGAAAACATAAATTGTTAATAGCCCCACTTTACTACTTGTTGTTGTTTTGTTTGCATCATAATTTGCACTAAGGATATATTTACAATGTTTCACAATATGGCAGCGTAACCACCGGACATGCGGTAGTAAAATGAAACACATGTAGCGGGTGTGTGAATATTCGCTGTTCACGCGTCGCATTTATTCAGTTTGTGTGAGTGAAATAGTAAAAATTTACATAGACATGCATGTACCGGGGCATCCGCAAGTATTTGACATTAGAGAGGCGAACTGGATCGAAAACTAGCATGGTTTGGCTTAAATTCAGAATCCCACCTGAATCTTGATATAATTCTTTACCTATTTTGTCATTATCTTCAGGACACCATAGCAACTGTTTAAAGTGATCATTTAAATAATTATTCTTTTTAAAATTTATAGAACTTTACCAATAAACATGAATTTAGCTACAGTTCCGCATCTAACATGAATTATGACAGATCTACCATTGCTCCCCACACAGACAGAATTGTATCTTGTGAAAAATCATATCTTTTTCGAGGATGCTGGCAAAAGAAGTGCATGAGATTTGGGCTGTATATTTGACATAGGGTACTGCAGGGAGTGGCAATCCGTATTCACGTGCGGAAACGAAAGGGCGAGTCCATTGTTGCCATGTGACTTGGAAGTTCATTCTTCACATGCTTCATACAAGTATCATGCACAACGAGATAATCTTATACATAATGCTAGTACTCTTACAAGTACAATATGCAAGAGCCCTACGGTCCGTATGCATTGATAGGTTGTCCCCCTTGTTTTCAGAACGTTCATTTTCCGCTATTTTTACATGCATAGTTATTTTTACATTAAACAAGATCTATTTAGTGACCGGTATAAAATATTAAAAGAAATAGAATAAACAGTACACAAAGTTAAAAATTTAACGCAAGCGCTTTCATTAAAATCCGTTTCCCTTCATTCGTTTATGACGTCGTTATGTACGTGAAATGTTAGGACGCCTTTATGACGTCAAACCATTTCAAAACTATTTTAAAATGTAACGCCTGAGGATTATAAAATGAAAGCGCTTGCGTTAAATTTTTAACTTTGTGTACTGTTTATTTTATTTCTTTTAATATATATATATATATATATATATATATATATATTAATGTAAAAATTAAAAAAGATACACGAAGACGTTTAGTAAAGCTTTTAGCGCTTTCATTTAAAATCTTCAGAAGCTTTAAATTTAAAAAAAAAAATAACATAGCGACGTTACATCACAAACAGCGGTACGTTAAAATTCAACAAATCTAGACGTCATTACATGCGGACTGTTGAAACGTATTGTTCATTGTGACGTCATAGTAAAGCAATGCGGGAAAAACAAATTTCGACGTCATAAGACACTGAACGTTAAAACGTATATCTCATATAAAGAATCACTAGTAAAACAGAATCTGATTGGCCGAGAAAGTCACGTGACCGTCGTATTTGACCTGCAACAAAACGTCGTGTTCCACCCCTTCGGATCAAACTTCCGCTCTTCCATTTAGGCATTATGGGATAGCGATTTCCTAGGCCGCGTTTACTGTGTGACGTCACTGTAGAATGACGAAAAAACATAACGTCAAACGTAAACAACTTTCAAAACAAGAACGTAAACATTAAGTTCATTAATTTACACAATAATTTGAACAGTCTCCCTACTTTTTAATGATCTTTTGATCATTTCATGTTTAAAATAAAATCCATACTTTTATATTAATGCTCTTAATGTCAATATCTTCAAACTTTTAACTACGAACTACTTCATTAGTGTTATTTGCCTGCGTGATAATCGCGGACTCACAATATACAAATCTGTATATTGTACTGCGTCACATGGGAGAGGTTTTTGGAGATAATACCATAGGCAATAAATGCGTTCATGCCATACATGGTTTTTTAGTTGAATGATTGTACAAGAGAACGGTAGTAAGTACATTTACATAGCATATTCCCTGGAAGCTCAAAAGGCCGACATTCTCAGGGGGTGCCATTCTGTGACATTTGAAGCTAGGTACCTTGTGTTATTATTAGTATACAGTTATTTACAGAAAAAAGTGCCTGTGGTTTGTACCTTCTAATAGGTGGACGGCGCGGTGTTACTGTTAAGGCAATCTCAGCTGTATATACAATGTATAGATGAGCGGACTTCAATTTTAAATACATTTTTGTAGTCTTGCTTTGTTTCGGTATAATAAACAATTTATTGCATGAATGTTCGGGAGATATGAATATTTATTCACCCAAGAAAAATCATATTCCCCTCGGGCGTTGCCCTCGGGAAATATGATTTTTCTTGGGTGAATAAATATTCATATCTCACTCACTATCATGCAATAAGTGTATAATGTTTAAAGTGATGTCATTATAAAGTAATGCGTGAAAACATTTTCATATTCAAATATGATAACGTTAAACTGAATTATTGAGTTTAAGTTTGAACATATTAATGAAATGTTTTTCCTTTTCACATCTCTGAATGTCACTTCCACCTGTAAACTTGTAAAATGGAAATATATTGAATTGTTTTTGTCCACAAACATCTAAATGTTCACTTAGTTGAATTTGCCTGTATTACGGGTTGCTTGTTTCCCCAATATAAAATTCTTTGCATCCAGGACATGTAATGACATACCGGACATTTTTGCTATTGCACGACATGTTGGTATTAACTTTAAATATCTGTCCGTTAAAGTTGTATTGTGATCCTTCCGTGATGAAGACAGGTCCCGCATCGTGGATCCCCACACTTAGTGACCTTGTGATTGTCTTTGAGATATGGAGGGCATAATATTCTTTTTTAAATTTTTCGGTTGACGTTTGCTGTTGATGAATTTTATTTTCCTGAATATCTTCTTGGTTGATTGGTCGTCTTTCAGTTTGTTTAGTTGATTAACTATAGAGTTGATATTTCTACTGCGCGGGTTATGCGGTTGTTTGTAGCAAGTAGTTGAGAGCGGTCATATCGCTTTGCTTTTTCAATTTCGTTTTCTATAAGTTTATCAGGATAGCCTTGTTTTTGTAAGTAGGATCTGAGTTCCAACAAACGAATACCTCGGGTATTTACATCACTCACTATTGTGCATAAACGTCTAGCCAGATTGTAGGGAATTGCAGTTTTTGTATGATGTGGATGACATGATCGAAAATGTAGGTATTGGTGTGTGTCGGTAGTTTTGTAATAGACCTCCGTTGAAAGTTTGGTATCTTCTTTAATAACTAGCACGTCCAGAAAAGGTAATTTTGTATCATTGATTTCCATTGTAAATTTGATATCAGGGTTCAATTCGTTCAGTAATTTGCAAAAGATTATTAATCTATCCATGTCGTTAGACCATAAAATAAAACAATCATCAAGAAATATTTTCCATTTCGATTTTAGTAGTTTTGCATCCTCTTCGCCCCAAAGAGTTATTATTTGTTGATAAAGGTTTTCTTCTAGGTATCCCAAGGTTGATATGGCATATGTCAGTGTAATATTCTTGTATATTATTAGCCTTGCGTTACAAGCAATGAAACAGGAGACGAGACGTGCAACTTTCAAAACGTTTATCCTATAAACTGCAACTCAACAAGTCGTACCCTTGATTCTTATATACACAATCATTAAGTTGTACACATATAATTCGAATAACATTACATCCCCCTCCTTTAGTATACAAAAGTACTAAGTTGAAACATATAATACATGGAAAAAAATGTACAATATACAGGTTGCACAAACATACAAATCTGTTATACTAGTCATTGAATAAGTCAAAATTTACATGGAGGGTTTTATTTTTGGGATACTTACCCTGCCAGAATGTGTAATGTAAGGTTTACTGTCAATGTGTCTATGAGGTGATTGAAGGAATGACTGGTTTGCATGGATATGCCTGTGTTGCTGGTTTGCGTGATGTGTCAGGAGTGTCAACACTAGGTTCTGTAAAAATAGGAAGTGTTGGGTCCCATGTTTCATTCGTCTTATTTGTTTTTAGCAAATGGGCCCTATTCATACGATATGTACCTCCGTTCGGGGCACCTACAATGTATGACCTATTATCTACTTTGGAAAGGATGGTGGCAGGGTTCCAAAGTTTGTTATCTTTCTGAAAACGCACACTGTCACCTATCTCAATGGGCGGAAGGGGTCTAGCTTGTCTATCAAAATATAGCTTCTGTTGTGCATGACTCTGGCCAAGTTTAATCTTGACTTCCTTATGGTTGATGGTCTTGGGCTTAAGTTGGTCAGTAAGGACGGGCAATACTGAGTGCAACTGTCGACCCTGCAGTAGTTCAGAAGGAGAATACCCAATGTCAAGAGGGGTGGTGTGGTATTCAAGTATGCCAAGGTAGGGGTCACGGCCATCACTCTTGGGCTTTTCGAATATGCGCTTGGCAATTTGAACAGTTTTGTCGGCTAACCAGTTAGACTGTGGGTACCTGGGAGAAGAGGTAGCATGAATGAAATCACACCGTGTTGCAAATGTAACAAATTCTTGAGAAGAATATTGTTGGTCATTGTCTGATATGACCTGGGGGATACCTAGTCGTGCAAACATGCTTTTAAGCTTCTGTATAACAGTTTTGCTCTTAGTATCACGAAGTTGGACAACCTCGAAGAAACAACTATTGTAGTCACTGACAATAAGGAAATTCTTGTCGTTCCACTCAAAGAGATCAGTTGCTACTACCTGCCAGGGATAAACGGGTATGGGATGGGGTTGGAGGGGTTCCTAATTGTTTGAGTATCTATGTTTCAGACAAATCTCGCAAATTGATACTAAGGTAGTAATATCAGCTGAGATTTTAGGCCAAAACACAGATGATCGGGCTCTGTGCAGACATTTCTTTATACCCATGTGGCCAGTGTGGATGCATTCAAAGATTTTGGGTCTTAACGAAGAGGGTATAATGACCTTCTCACCCTTAGACAAAATATCATTCATAACAGTAAGTTCGTTCCTATAATTCCAGAACTCTGAAATTTGAGGTGGGCAATCTTTACGGCACTCAGGCCAACCATTTAAGGTATTCCATGTATAATGAAAGGATAATGAACAATTTTGAAGGATTCAGATCAACATAAAAGTTTATTATTAAATAATGATGAAAGTGAAGCAGATGAAATTCACATGACTGGTAAATGATTAGAAGCTGACCTTCTTGCACTTAAGACTTTTTGGAAGAGTTGTCTGCCCTTTGTAAAAATAAGAAAAATCTAACTTTCTAAAAATGTGTATGGTCAATGATTAATTTTATTTCATATTTTCATAAAAAGAAAATATATAACTTTCTACCAAGAGATAATTATGAAAATATAATTTGTTTTTAAAATATTGTAATAAAACATGCTTTTCCCATATACTTCAATGTTAAATTCTAGGTGAAATAAATAAGACAGTAAACAAAATTTAGAAAATTCCTATGGTGGATTATTTTTATTTGATGGACCCTTCAAAAATGATACCATGATTACAAATATTCCACCATCCATTATTAGATATGAAATATGGTCATTATACATTGAATACCTTAAGATCGTATACTTGAGGAGCTGAAATTGTTTTTCAGCTTCCGATTCTCTTCTAACTTCTAGTAGCTTCCTATCGCTAATAGGTAAATTAGCACGTACTAAGTGTACGTGAGTATCTAGGTCTTTTGTGAAACTGGGGTATGTATCGCTAACAAAATTCCGCGAGAGTGTGTCAGCAACAGGAATATGTTTCCTTGGTACGTAAGTGACGTCAAGATCATAATTCTGTAACTGGAGTAACATTCTCTGCGACCTAGGCGGAGCTGTTGACAGGAATTTTTAATGATTGGAACCAACGGCTTATGATATGTTTCGACCTTGACCTTTCGACCGTAAAGGTATTGGTGAAATCTTTTGCATCCGACGAAAATTGCAAACATCTCCTTTTCCATCTGAGCGTATTGAACTTCGCTCGGAGTGAGGCTTTTGGAAGCGAATGTAATGTGTTTTCCTTCTTGCATAAGCGTGGCACCAAGGCCGTATTTGGATGCATCACATTATAAGTTGGTGACCTTTTTAGCATCAAAATATGCTAATATAGGACTAGGAGTGGAGGTAATGACTTCTTTGACCTTGTTGAATGCATTCACCTGGGGGCTTGTCCCAGTGAAATAGTGTATCCTTCGCAAGTAACATGCGAAGGGGGCTGGTAACCTCTGATAAGTTTGGAGCAAATTTGGCTAGGTAAGTGACCATTCCAAGGAACGTTCCTAGTTCAGACTTGTCTTTTGGGAGTGTCATGCTTTGAATTGCACTGACCTTATCAGGATTAGGGCTAATGCCTTCCGAGGTAAGCATATGGCTAAAGTACCTGACCTTAGTGACACCTACTTCTAACTTGTCCTTATTCAAGTTGACACCTCTTTCAAGTGACCTTATGAGCGCTTGGCGTAAATTTCTGTCATGCTCTTCCCTCGACTGACCATGAACTAAAATATCATTTACTAGGGCTACTACTCCAGGTTCAAAACAATCATCTATTTTTCTTTGAAATTCATCTTGTGATGACTTGAGGCCAAAGGGCAACCTCAGGTATCTATACCTGCCAAAAGATGTGTTGAATGTAGTGAGCTAAGATGACTTATCTGCTAGTTTAATGTTCCAGTATCCCCTTCTCGCATCAAACTTAGTGAAAAATCTAGCGTTGGTTGGATGGGACAAAGCTTCTTCCAATGTTTTCATTGGATAGTGGGGTCTCTGAATAGCCCTATTTAAATCTTTAGGGTCAAGGCAAACTCGCAACTTACCATTGGGTTTTTCTACTACTACTAAGGAGCTAACCCATTCAGTGGGTTCAGTAACCTTGCAGATGATCCCTTGAGATTCCATCTGATCTAACTCTGACTTTAACTTGTCTTGCAGTACTAGGGGTACTCGCCGTGGCGGGTGAATGACTGGATGGACAGTAGGGTCCTTGTATATTGTGCATACCCCAGGGAACAGACCACTGTCCTCAAAAACTTCAGACAAAACTCTATTAGTGTCTAGAACGGGTTGACCAGTAGACTTTAGAGGCTGACCCATGGTCTTTGTGAACTGGCCCTTGACCTTTGTTTTACGAGACGGAGTGTCTACATCACATGAGAAGACAAGTTGTATGAGGATATGATCTAGACATGCTCGCATTCCCAGGATAGGGGAGGAGATAGTCTCAACAACATGAAACGTTGTACTGAGGGTCTGACCTTTGTACGAAGTCTCAAGACTTACACAACGAAGTGTATGCAAGGGGTGATCATTATACGCAGACAATTTTTGATCAGTTTTATTCAACCTGGCTGCTGAACTAAGTGAGCTGTTCACATGTTTGGGCAATATGTTTACCTGTGAGCCAGTGTCTAACTTAAATTTTACTGGTGTGTGTGTTTGACCTAGCAATGGTGTGCAAAATGCCTGATCACTTCTGTGATTTGTTTCTATGGACTCTATGTAAAATTCAGTGTCTGACTGCTCAGGCATGACTATTTCATTGACTTTCTTAGAACGATATTTCTTAGCGGTTCCACTTTTTACAGTTAGTACATTGCTGTCCCTGTGCAGGGCACTTAACTGATTAATATGATTGTAACCACACTTATCACATTTAGTCCCTTTAGTTTTCTGTGTCTGTTCCTTGGAAAATCTTCCACGGTTTCCGCTTTCCTTTGGGGTGTGTTTGGGTCGTTGGCCTCCCTTGGACCGGTTCGGACGTTTGGATTCGTGTGGTGAACTGCTTCTTCTTGTGTAGACATAGTCTTTAATTGTTCTTGTGAGTATTCACATGATTGAGCAATTTGCATTGCCTTGTCTAAAGTTAACTTCTCACCCTCTGTAATGAGTTTCTCTCGCACTTTCTGTGAAGAGGTCTCTAATCATCTCACTTTTAACGTCAACACCGTAATTGCAGTCCTCAGCCAGTACACGCAGCTGTCTGATAAATTGGTCGACTGGTTGTGCTCCTTGAACACAATTATTAAACTTAAATCGTGCGAATATGGGATTCAACTTCGACTGAACATGGTCTTTGAACCGTTTGTAATGTGGCTCGAATTTCTTCATGTCTTCCGCGGACATGTCGGCCCAAGTGTTGCTAATCTCGCGGCCCTTGTCCCCGACCCATTTTAGTAAGTATGTCACCTTTATCTCCTCATCTTTGTCGTGTAGGGGTCCTTTGAAAATGAGGTCAACGTGAGAGTGAATTTTTTTTCCACTGGTCTGGAATATTTGTCGCCTCCCAGTCAATTTTGGGTGTTGAAACGCCTTTCAATCCATAATCCCGCTTCTGGCACCATGTGATATTCTTGTACATCATTAGCCTTACGTTACAAGCAATGAAACAGGAGACTAAACGCGCAACTTTCAAAACGTTTATCTAATGAACTGCAACTCAACAAGTCGTACCCGTGATTCTTCTATACACAATCATTAAGTTGTACACAGATAATTCGAATAACATTACAGTCAGTGCTACTTTTGTTCCCATTGCAGTACCTTTTGTTTGAAGAAAATATTTGTGTCCAAATGCAAAACAGTTGTTCTGAAGTATTATCTTCAATCCCTCTAAATCAAAATCCTGATTAAATCGAGCGTTTAGGATATTAGGATTTTTCTCAATCTAATATTTTACGGCTTCAATCCCTAGGTCTAAGGGTATATTTGAATATAAACCGACAACATAGAAAAACACAAGTTTCATATTATTTTGTATATGGTCCGGTAAATGATTGAAGAAGTCTAAGTCATCCATGATGAAACTAGGTACTTTTTCGCAATACGGTTTTAATAAAATGTCTAAGAGATGACTAAGTCTTTGAGATGACGAATTGGGTCCTCCTACGATGGGCCAAAAGGAGAGATCTTCTGGATTTAAAGAAGAAATATATTTCTTCGTTTTCGTTTTTATTGCGTTTTTTTTTTAATTTGTAAACCGTAAAATTGACTCTCGCGGACATAAAAGTTTATGAGATAGTCTCTCTCTTTGCCTGTTACATCACCCGATAATGGCCCACTGACTAGTTGTTTAATCTTTGTCATGGTTTTGTTCTCGTAGTTGTCAGTATTATTCTTGTAATATTCTTGATCTTCTAGCATGTTTAAAAGTTTACGTTCGTAATATGTTTTATTCATAACGAAAACTCCACCGCCTTTGTCCGCTTCTTTGATGATAATTCCTTCGTCGTTAGATAAGCTATTTAGAGCCTTTTTCTCTTCTTTGGAAAGATTAGGTCTGATGTTGGAAGGAGCATTAGGCAAGTTGATGGTTTCTAGGGTGTCACAAACTGAATCTGAAGTTCAATTTCTTCCCCGCTTTGGAGCAAAATGCGATTCATTTCTCACCAGATCCACAGCTTCTTCCCGTAGATCACTACTATCATTTGATTCATCGTCATTATCCTCATTGAAAAATTCTCTTAATCGAAGTCGCCTTGTATATTCCTTTATATCTGTCTTTAGTTCCTGGTTATTCATACGAGGTGTGGGTGTATGTTTTAATCCTTTTGATAATAATTTGATCTCTGTTGCTGTCAATTTTCTGTCTGATAGATTGAACACTTTAGGATCTGTCTGTTTTGGCTCTTGTATGACATTAGTTCCATTTAAATCAACTAAATTCGAGTTTTCTGTTGGTAAAACGGTCGTATGAATGTCTGTCCTTGGTCGGGTTTGCCGCCTCCTAACAAATGGTGTCGTGCCCCGCGTCCGATGAATGTTGTCCTTTTATTCCAGTAGATATTCCGTGGTCTGTATCGTCTAGTCAGTGGCTGGTTGCCCGTTACCGAGCATTTCAATCTCGCAGGACACAAATGGGAAGACATGACAGTAGTGGTTATTGACCATAATACTCAATGGACCGATGTGGAGAGAAAAAACAAGGAGAAATTCTGGATGCATAGATTGAGGTCATTCCGCCCCAATGGCATGAACAAACCCAATGGCTTCACCAGAATGAATGTGGATTAGCTTCCCCTAGTTATAACTCAGTGTTGTTCTGCTGGTTTTACACTTTCTTTTATGCCGTCTACTTGTCACGACATCATCATTAACAGTAAAAAAAAACCACACCATTTTTCAATTTATTTATTTATTATTATTTATAATATCCTTACTTATCCCCTCTAATTATTATTATTTTTTCTCTCTCCATTTTTTTTATACTCCATTGCCAGATTGTATGTTTATTTTTCGATTTAATTTTTATAATATACATATGTATTTTATTTTCCATCACACTAGTTATACAGCTTTACATCTCCAGGTACGAAATACTCATTATAAGCCGGCATTAGAACGAGTTAACATACCGCTTAAAGACCCAACTTTAAGTTAACGCCCCCAAATTTTACCTGTGTCGCGATCAATGATAAGCCGCTGGTCAATCAAACTTTTAACAATAGAGCTTAGGTTGATTGACGTTTTCAGAGACCGTGGTCTACCGCTACCTGAGTAAGATGTTTTGATAACAATCATGGCTAATGATGACCGGCAGTCTTCAGATCTCGAGGAAAGCCCCAGTATACCTGAGTTTTGATAGCATTGACTCGCACCTAGAATATTTTAATTTCTAACGTCCCCTATACAATGCAATTTATCATCGTATTTTCTCTCTCCATCTTTATACATGTATTATAGATTAAACAATCAGAAATCAAACAATATCAATAATAATAAAAACCAAACAAACATAAGTTATTGGACTATTTTCTATTAATGATTTATTGTGGCTTTATATTTATAAAAACATGAACAATTCTTTATTGGCGCAGCACATCAACATGTATAATGGTTATATTGCCCATGCGTAAAACTGTTACAGTAGTTTTAAAAATGCTTCTGTTTGAGATACCACATGGATTATAAATTACACAATCAGAAATCAAACAACAGTAAAAAAGCATAAATAAGTTATTGAGATATTTCTATTTATAATTTATCACGGCTTTATATTGAGAGAGAGAGAGAGAGAGAGAGAGAGAGAGAGATATTTCTATTTATAATTTATCACGGCTTTATATTTAGAGAGAGAGAGAGAGAGTTATTGAGATATTTCTATTTATAATTTATCGCGGTTTTATATTTATAAAGATAGAGAGAGAGAGAGAGAGAGAGAGAGAGAGAGTTAATTTATCACTGTTTTATGTTTATAAAGAGAGAGAGAGAGAGAGAGAGAGAGAGAGAGAGAGAGAGAGAAATGTGTAAAACTAGCAATAATATAGATGAAATAATATGGCATGGCAATAGTGTTGCATACGTATGACAATAATTACTCATTTAGTCAATGATTGAGAGTAAGGGAGAGAGAGAGAAAGGGGGGGGGGTAGACTAGCTATGTGTCAGCTTCTGTTTGGGATACCATCGTTACACAAACACTACGTCCACAGAAACCCTAAAGAGAGAGAGAGAGAGAGAGAGAGAGAGAGAGAGAGAGAGAGGAGGGGGGTGTAGACTTCGTGTCAGCTTCTGTTTGGGATGCCATCGTTACACAAACACTACGTCCACAGAAGCCCTAGAGAGAGAGAGAGAGAGAGAGAGAGAGAGAGAGGAGGGGGGGGGAGACTTCGTGTCAGCTTCTGTTTGGGATACCACCATTACGCAAACACTACAGCTACAGAAACCCTACAGACGGCCCATATTGAGGGGTATCTTGACCATTCTTCATTTGGTTGTACATGTACACAGATCTACTTGGATTTATTCATTCTCTCGAAACATGGATATTTTACCTACTACACCCACGACACCGCGAACTTCCAGGACACCAGGAAGTGCCTGGAAACGCCGGGTAATATTATATTTCGGAAATTATTTATATACGATATATAACAATTTAATTAGAAGTTTTAAAAAGCAAAGGTTTAGAAATGGGCTAAACCTGTCATTTGCAATACATAAATATGACCAAGTTTGAAGGTTTACGGGAAATAGAAATGCGGTATGCATATAGGTAGAAATTTTAATTATTTTTGTTGTTGCACAAATCAAGACACTAAGCATAATTTGTAATAACCTGAGAAATTTCCTGTGTATATCATAAAAATATACACAACAACCGATCTCTTGTCCAGGTAAATAACATTGACCATGGATAAGCTCCGCCCACATTCAGTCATCCGTGGAGCAACCGTACGGTGTTTTTTGGGGGGTTTTAGTTTCCTTTTTTCCTTTTATAAAAAGTGTACAATAACAGGAGATACACCAGTGGGCGGAACCATCATTTGCATATTTTTAAAAACTGTTCTGTGTAAATAAATTATTGAACACCACCTGACAATTTCAACACATGGTGAAGTGCAAATTAGAATTCACTAGATCTAGGCTCGCGGCCGTGGCGATATCCATTTTATCATTTCCCAGTTTAATTTCACGAAATATGTGATCCTCACATGCTTGTGAGAAAATCCTCATGGTCATCATTGAATAAAAACTGAAAACCCAAATCAGACACATTCTGCACATCCGCTCTTACCAACTATCGGGCGATAAGTAATAGTTATTGTATATTTATTTCGGTGTAAGTTGCTTTATTTGGACGAAGGGCGGTGACGAGTGCGAAGCACGAGTCTCCGCCCTTCGTCCAAATAAATCAAGATACACCGAAATAAATATTCAATAACTTACTTGTATCATGACCAATTAGAAATATACTATCTGTCATGTGACAAGTGGTTATTGCGTGATTTTTTAATTTACTTGTATCATGGCCAATTAGAAATATAATATCTGTCATGTGATAAGTGGTTATTGCGTGATTTTTTAATTACCCCAATGAAAAGTAAAGTTTTTGTCAGGTGACCGTTTGGGTATTTTCCCCTTCCCGCCAAGCATGGTCATTGCGCACTATTCGTCCGGTTATCTAAGAAAGTGGATGCTGAAAATGTCGGAGCAGAGAACTATTGGTGATATATACGAACTGGGTCTAGATCTACAGTTTTTATTTAATGATCACGAGGATTTGATTCTATCACAAGCATGCGACGAAATCGAGATGAATAATACATTAGGGGAAATAAAACTTTAAGATGACATGGATGTCGACACCGCGGCGGTCCAAGATTTCGCGAATTTTAACTTGGACTTCACAAATTTGAAAGAGGAATGTGTTGAAAATCCCGAGGAGCCGCGATTCGGTTTAGAAGTAGAAGAAAGTGAAATCCAGGCTTTAATAGAAAGTCAAGAAAACAAGAACACGAAAAAGAACACGCAGTGGGCTCTCAATATATTTGAAAGCTGGCTCCGTGAAAGAAATGCGCAGGGCCAAGGGCAGGAACTGATTATTCCAGAAATCCAAACTATGGACGCGGTGCAGCTGAACTTTTATTTAGGACGCTTTATAATGAGAGTACGTAGAAAAGACGGTAAAGAATATCCAGCGAAAACATTGTTCTACATTAGTTGTGGCATTTTGAGATATTTACGCGATCATGGAACACACGACAAAATTTTACTTGATGCGGGGGATCCAAGATTTGCAGATTTCCGTAAAATATTGCACAGTAAAATAAAGGACGCTTTAAGCAGAGGAGTAGGTGGGAAACGAAAACAGGCAGATCCCATACTTTCTGAAGATGAGACTACAATCTGGGAGAGAGGCGTTTTCGGGATGAACAATGCAGAAACTTTTCAGAATACTGTGTTCTTCTATTGTTGCAAGTTCTTTGGACCGAGGGGCCACGACGAACACCATTCCCTTGAATGTAACCAGTTCCTTCTTGGTGAGGATAACCGCGGGAAATATATTGAGTTCACAGGCAGATCCACAAAAACCTTCAAGGGAGGACTAGCTCACAAGGAACTACACAACAAACAAATACGGCACTACTGTCAGCCTGGTAAGTTAAATTATGTAACCACCTCTTCGGGGAAAGCCAGTCTTCATTAGTTAAAAGAAATATCGCGGGGTTTTCTTGGAGGAGGGGGGGGGGGTCAGTTTCACCATTCCTCAGAGCTGTTATTCTGAGTGATTTAAATCTCGCATATATGTGATATGAATGTACCGTGCTTTTTCTCCTCTATTACATATGTAACTAGAAATAATTTTTGTGTGATTGTTTTTTTATACGCGGCTATCAGACTTATTACCCCCACCCCTTTTTTTCTTCTTCAACACTCCTCGGAGAATGGGAAAGGGTAATTACACTGATATGGCTATAATTGGCATGAAATGTAAACCATAATAGGAAACAAACACTTTGAATAACTTTCTGAACTATTTCATGTCATGCTATTAAATGCTTATCATACTGCAATCCTCAGCATTTTGTATTCAAGAGTTTTAATTGAGGTGTAAGCTGTCTTCATGAAACTACATGTAACATGCCTTTCAATTTAAATAACTACCCAGCAAGTAATAGTTATTGTATATTTATTTCGGTGTCCACAACCAGTACCTTGTGAAGGATATCCGTCTGAAGATTGATGAAGCAATATTGACACCTAAGTCTACTGTTAAAAACCTCGGTGCTGCCCTGGACGCCACCTTATCAATGGAAATACAAGTCAGCTCCGTGGTAAGGAAGATGTACTTCAACATCAGGAGAATATCCAAGGTGAAACACCATCTCACCCAGGAAGCATGTGCAAAGGTCATCATATTCCACCTTGACTATCACAATGCCCTTCTGCTTGGCATGACCGATCGCACCATGCACCGACTACAAGTGGCTCAGAACAACGCTTCACGTTGTCTTACAAGAACATGCTACAGACAACATATTTCGCCGGTACTTCAAAAACTACACTGGCTGCCTGTAAAGCAACGAGTTGTGTTTAAATTGCTGACAACCATACATAAGTCACTCACTCTTTCTCAGCACCAGTATACATGAGAGAGCTATGTCCTGTTTACCAGCCACATAGGACCTTGAAACCATCATCCGACCAATGGAAACTGGTAGTGAAGAAATCATCAAACAAATACGGTGCAAGAACCATAAAAACACTAGGTGCACAATTGTGGAATAAACTGCCACTGGAACTTCGAGAGCTTGAAGCACATGGAGCATTCCGCTAGAACCTAAGAACACTCTTGTTCAAGCGTGAATATGGCCTGTGAATGTAAAATTCAGTGTAAAATCAAGGATTCCATGTGCAAGCTCTTGCAAACTGAATTTTTATCCAACATACGAATTCCTGTATGCCAATTGTATCTTGTCAAGTCAAAGTCGACAACTTTGTCATTTTACTACCATGTTTTATTTAAATTCGTTCTATTGTTTGATCATTTCCTTCCTTTATAGCTCTTTCAGGCCTTTTATTAGTATATTATCAATGCTTATTAGAACAAACATTGTACAGCGCATAGAAACTATTTGTAATTTTGCGGTTTATAAATGAATAAGATAATAATAATAATAACTAGTAATCCTAATTGTTCGCGAACAATTAGAGGACTTTCCACCTTTTCAGTGCTTTTTCTTCAAAATTCATTTTCAAATCATTTTCAACTTCAATACTTCTTCACTTCTTTTATCGCCTAACCGGACAACGCCTAAATCCTTAATAATAATTATATATAAAAAAAAAACAAACCCAACCCCCCCCCCCCAAAAAAAAACAAAAAAAAAAAAAAATTCCCACGGTCACCCATCCAACTACTCGTCACGATGAATGTTGCTTAACTTCCATCATTGCGACAGACTCTCTACCACTACACCAGACTGACTTGCTTAATAACGAACAAGTCCAAGTGAATTATAAACTGTTTAGGGCCACGAAAGCCATTGTTTAAAGGCCGTAACATCCAAAGACCATAAATAAAGGAATTTTAAGGGTTTTCTTGTTGTTTTGATGTGTGTTTGAACGTAGGACAGGCGTCAATGTGCATGGATCTAGTGTGCTTTTAGGAGGACGTGCCGAGAGACCGCAAGTCCTGTTGTGTTGTATTGTGGACCACCACGGACTCGCACCGGGAGGTGTGTGACCTTGACCTTGACCTCATTTTGAAGGTCAAGGTCATCGGTCTTCTGGCAAGTGCTCCCGTGTCTCTAGGTCTATTCCTGTCCAAGTTAGAAGCTTAAATAACGATATCGGAGATTTGCAGGGGCAATAACTCTGCTCAAGGGGATCCGGTTCCCTGCGGTTGACTTCTCGCTGCAAGGGAGTTTCACTGGGAACTCCTCAGCGAAAGTTTCGTGTCTCTACGACTTTCGGTTCTGGAGGAGTAGCGATAACAAGGTTTTCGACGCGCGTCGCCACAGTTCGCAGAGGGGTCCAAATTGAGAGTTGTCATTCGTGATACGGAGACCCGTCCAGAATTCCATGCTGACCCATGTGGTATTTCACTGCTATCTGAAGCGGGAAAGAGGGTATAAAAAGTGCCATTTTTTGGTCTTTGGGGATGACCTTGACCTTTGACCTTGACCTATTTTTCAAGGTCAAGGTCACCCGACCCGTTCCAGTGGGTTCGGTGTCTCTACGACGAATGCTTTAGGAGTCGACAATTTCTTACGCAGAAACCGTTAAACACGAGGGGTACTAACTTCCTGAAAGGGTCCTCGAATCCTTTGGTTGAATTCCCATGTCAATTGGACCATGTCACCTCTATGTTCTGGAAAAGGTCGGATGCTCCTATTATTCACGGTTTTCGAGAAGAACCGATAACAAGGGTTTTTCGCGTAGAGTCCTCTAAGTTCGTTAAAGGTCAAAGTTCAGTTACGCAGGGTCAAATGTGAGCTTCTTTCGAGATGTCGAATAGGATGGACAACATTGTTTTTCGATAAGTCTTAAGACGTCAAAAGCTTCTCGCGGCGGAAAGAAAAGAAGACAAATAAATAATAAACAGAACAATATCAATAGGACTTTCCACAGGAAGGTGGAAAGCCCTAATAATATCGAGATTTATTTGGACGAAGGGCGGTCACGAGTGCGAAGCACGAGTCTCCGCCCTTCGTCCAAATAAATCAAGATACACCGAAATAAATAATCAATAACTTACTTGTACAATGTATCATGACCAATTAGAAATGTAATATCTGTCATGTGATAAGTGGTTATTGCGTGATTTTCTTTATTACCCCAATGAAAAGTAAAGTTTTTGTCAGGTGACCGCTTGGGTATTTTCTTCTTCCCGCCATGCATGCTCATCGCACACTTATCGCCCGATAGTTGGTGAGAGCGGATGTGCAGAATGTGTCTGATCAGACCACCTCAACTATGATCATTGGCGATTGACACGATTTAGGTTTACAGTTTTTATTCAATGATGACCATGAGAATTTTCTCACAAGCATGTGAGGATCACACATTTCGTGAAATTAAACTAGAATATGATAAAATGGATATCGATACGGCCGCGAGCCTAGAATTTGAACTTCACCATGTGTTGAAATTGTCAGGTGGTGTTCAATAATTTATTTACACAGCACAGTTTAAAAAAATATGCATATGATGGTTCCGCCCACTGGTGTATCTCCAGTTATTGTACACTTATAAAAGGAAAAACACCACAGCCATGATACAAACTGAAATAGATTCTAGCCAGGTGAATGTATCATCCATCCTTTTCCCCCCTGGATGCTGTAGAGGATATATATATATATATATATATATAAGCACTAAATAATCACAACTAGGTACTGAAAATTTTCACCCCAGCCCGGGGTCAAACCAGCGACCTACGGCACCCACCGCCTAGCAAGACTGTCAAACCAGTGCGTAAGTCCACTCGGCCACAACGACTTCCCCTGTAAAGGAAGTTTTGTTATGTTCATAAAGCGCTACTTATACACACTGATGCAATCTCACACAGTGGCTGTGTTATTCAGTGTTTAAGATATTTTTATAAGGAGAGTGGATCTTTCGATGCAATTGTATAGAATATTTAGTAGACAGCACAAACAAACAATTATAACACCCAACCTTACATTAACCCCTAGGATCTAAACGATACATGTGATAATCAATCAATTAATATATAAAGCACTAAATAATACAACTAGGTACTAAAAATTTTCACCCCAGCCCGGGGTCGAACCAGCGACCTACGGCACCCACCGCCTGGCAAGACTGTCAAACCAGTGTTTAGGAACATAACAAAACTTCCTTTACAGGGGAAGTCGTTGTGGCCGAGTGGACTTACGCACTGGTTTGACAGTCTTGCTAGGCGGTGGGTGCCGTAGGTCGCTGGTTCGTGCAATGGTAGCAAAAGCATAAACTGATGAGAAACGCATTTCCCATGGCATGAAATGCACGTGCAAGTTTGTTGAAGACGTTTTTGATTTCACTTGGACACAATATTGCTAGCTATGCAGTTATTAACTTTTTTAAACATTTATGTATATATATTTGTGTGTGTGTGTGTGTAAGAGGAAGGGATAAAATGCAACGAACCATATTGATATTCGAACCCGGGCCCCCCGAATCTCTAGTGAGGTGCTCTACCAACTGAGCTATCTGGCTCCTGGCTGACACCCCCCCCCCCCCCCACACACACACAGAGTTGTCTAAGTACTTCTGGAGATTTAATACATGTGGACAGCAGACCAATTTTAATATAAAAAAGGTATTATTTCGGATTTCAAACATTTCGGTTGAGCATCACTGAAGAGACATTATTTGTCGAAATGCGGATCTGGTGAATCAAAATTGGTACCGTATAAGTTTTACATTGTGAAATCTGCCTGCAAACTACCACTAGCAGCAGTGACTTACCTTTAGTTACAAGCTTAGCTCAACAACATCAGTGTCAGCATCTTTTACAGCAGTATATTGATGCCGATACCTCTGTGGAGTTGAAGAACTTCTTACAAGATAAAATTTATTCTATCACAGATGTTATGAAGTGCTTCTCCAATGTTAAAGCTGTCCAGCAAAAATATTTAGATGTTGCATTTGAAGTTGCTTCCTCTGGTCAAATCATAATTCAATACTGTCTAACTACGACAAATAATGACAAGAAGAAAGCAGAGTAAAATATTGACAAAATCTGTCTTCTAGTGGTTTTAGTGAAGTTGAAAATGTGTAAAATCTACAGACAAATGGACAGACAGACAGATAGGACAACAGGAGATCAAAAAAGCTTATAATTTGAACTTATAGCTAAGGTGAGATACATAGACAAAGGGAAACAAAGTCATTCCTATAAAACAGTATGATGATTTGATTCTCAAACTTGTACTCTTTCTTGCAAAGGGATTGAATTTTAAGTCATGATAACCATTTGGGAAATATTTGATAATACATGTATAACACAACATAGTTTTTAATAGAAAAAATTCCGAAAGGCCATCAAAACTCCTAACTGATTTTATAACCTGGATTACATCATTCTAATCTATTTCAAGCATCCAAAAGTACATGTATACAAGCAACATATGAGTAGAAATAAGTAGCAGACATGAATCTGACCTATGCATCAGCAATTATAACTCCTATAAAACAAGTATCTAACAATGAGGGCAGACATAATCTGACCCATCTAATGTTGATCCAGAGACTGTCTATGGGAGGATGGCAGACATATACTGACCCATATATAAGTAATAATAGTAATAGTAAGTAATAACCAAGGAATTTTTGTTCTGACAGAAAGATAGACAGAATTGCACTATAACATTTCATACAGCAAAAGTTAGCAGATATTTGTGATGATCAGACCAGGCCTCCATAGAAGGCATTTGAGATTATCATCAAATGGTGCCTGAATCTTTTCAAACTGATCAAATTATCTACCATATTGAGATTCAAATGGTCTGACTTCTCGTAAATCTTCTATCATGTCAAGTTCATCATCAACTGCTGACTTGACCTTATGTTTGGAATACCTTACAAGAATATTAGCCTCTTTATCAAAGTTGTCAACAATGATGTCCATGCCACTCAGGGCTTGGATTTTTAGTGTGTGTAGATTCTTGCTTGGAATTGGGTGAAGAGTTCTTAAGAAGTTGCTTGATTCTCTTTACAACATGTTCCATTTGCAGATCTGCTGGGATGTTGGAATTTATTTTACCTTGTGTATTTACAAATAACCCATAGAGGACCTCATGTGCTCTACTTAAGCTTAGAGTAGACTGATGATGTACAAGAAATCGAAGGATTTCAAGAGCATACTTGTTGTGATTGTTGGCAGTCTTAAAATCAACCATCATGTATCTAAGGGTTACTATTTCTATCTGGTGTTCTACATACATCTAAAAACTGCATGAAAAGAAGTCCAAGCACAAGAACCAAACGACTATAGTGTTTCACTCTGTCATGCTGTGCATCCTCTTGGATAAACACAGATTTCTTCTAAACAGAATTGATAGTGATAGTTGTCCAACCAGGCAACATAACATTTAAAGAGACAACAGTATATTCCTCTGTCTCTCGAATTTCTAACATGGAGGCATCTTAATGCTTTGCAAATACAAAATTATCTAGGAATTCATCCATTGTTTCTTGTACCCAAATTTTCTTTCAGATT
The DNA here is from genome assembly GCF_947568905.1 of Ostrea edulis. Classification (NCBI taxonomy): domain Eukaryota; kingdom Metazoa; phylum Mollusca; class Bivalvia; order Ostreida; family Ostreidae; genus Ostrea; species Ostrea edulis. The sequence goes on along the minus strand of NC_079165.1, from coordinate 51,342,140 downwards.
TTGGCAAATCAGAGGGCATAACATGTTTTGTTGGATTGTCTAACTTTGTGTTCATGCCAAAGAAAGAGTAAAGAACCTCCATAACATATGCTTTCACAAAAGACAGGAAGAAGTCCTTATCCTGATCATAATTATTTTTTACATCCTCTTTAACATTGTCCCGGTGTCTCAACACTCGCTCACCTTCCAATGTACCCTTATCACTACCAGATTTTTATGCCCCGAGATCGAAGATCGGGGGGCATATTGTTTTTGTCCTGTCTGTCATTCTGTCTGAAACTTTAACCTTGCTAATAACTTTTGAACAGTAAGTGATAGAGCTTTGATATTTCACATGAGTATTCCTTGTGACCAGACCTTTCCGTGGGTACCAACATGTTTGACCCCGTAACGTTGACCTTGGAGTTTGACCTATTTTTTGAAAACTTTAACCTTACTAATAACTTTTGAACAGTAAGTGATAGAGCTTTGATATTTAACATGAGTAACCCTAACCCTAACCCTGAGTATTCCTTGTTACAAGACCTTTCCGTTGGTATTGAACCTTTTGACCTACTTTTAATTTTTTTTTTTACATTAGTCATAACTTCTAAATGGTAAATATTAGAGCTTTCATATTGTACATGAGCACTTCTTTTGACAAGATCTTTCTACTGGTACCAAGATATTTTGCCTTGTGACCTTGGCCATATTCGGAATTGGCCATTATCGGGGGCACTTGTGTTTCACAAACACATCTTGTTTTTAGAGCTTTGAAAATACAAGTTTCAAAAAGTTCATAGCAGTATGCCACAATCAAAGGTAATTGGAGAAAGATGATCAAATCTTTCATTGGCAATGAAGCCGCCTGACTCCAGAAAACCTTTCACGTGTCAGCTGATCACCACCAATATGAATTGGTCTTGCAGTATCTATAATCCAGTTGGACATGTCATTATTTATTGGTGATGTTGATATAGTTGAAAATGAGGACCTCAAATCACTTATTCTAAAAGGTCCTAAATACAGAGAACTTCGGTCTTTTAATTGGCGACAGAACTTCATCTCTATTATGAATTCTCTCGAAGATTATGCCAGACGATGGGCTAAATATGAAAAAGAAGAACTTGATACATTGTCAGAATGGGTTAAAAGCACAAGAGGAATATTAAAATCCCGCATTCGACATATGAAAACAAAAGTACGTACCATCTATCCTTCTGTGTTTAGTAAACCAGAAGTGATAAAAGAATTAGATAGGTTACATGAGGAATATGTTTTGGTTCCAGCTGACAAAGCTAGTAACAACATTGTCTTTGTTTGTAAGGCTCATTATTACAACTGTATTTTCAATGAACTTGGCAATAATTCCACTTTTGGTAATCGTACTTATACTCCAACTGCTCTTTCAAAAGATTAAATTCTTTAAAACCATGCTTCAGTTTTAGACACATTTAATATCCCAGTCAATGGGTCGAATGAATGTGAATTACCGTACCTATACTGGATTCCTAAACTACATAAAACCCCTTACAAACAAAGATACATTGCTGGATCCAGTAAGTGCTCTACCAAGCCCCTATCTATGCTCCTCACGAAAATATTAACAGCTGTGAAGGAGAAACTTCAAACTTACTGTGCGACTACATATACCAGAAGTGGTGTTAATCAAATGTGAATTCTAAAAAATTCTAAAGAACTTTTAGTAAACTTGAAATCGCAGAATTTTTCCCAAATTAATAACATTAAAACCTATGACTTTTCAAAACTATACACGACCATTCCTCACGATAAATTAAAGACTGGACTTTTTGATATCATAGACAGTTGCTTCTTCAACAGAAATGGAAAACGGAAATATTCATATCTAGTGATCAGTCATTCAAAAACTTACTTTGTTAAACACCACTCTGATTCCACGTACAAGTACTCTGAAGTTAAAATAAAAAACATGCTAGAGTTCCTTATGGACAATATCTTCGTGGTGTTTGGTGATCAGGTCTTCCAACAGTCTGTTGGAATTCCCATGGGCACGAATTGTGCTCCTTTGTTAGCTGACCTGTTTCTATATTCATATGAAGCAGAATTTATTCAAAAACTTCTACGTGAGAAGAAAAAATCTCTCGCTGTGGCCTTCAATTCGACATTTCGATATATCGACGACGTTTTGTCTATTAGCAATAATAACTTTGATTCATATATCGATTTGATATATCCATGTGAGCTCGAAATAAAGGACACCACAGAGTCGTCCACTTCTGCTTTATACTTAGATATTTTATTGAAAGTAGACATTAACGGCAAACTGACAACTCAACTGTATGACAAACGGGATGATTTCAGCTTCTCCATCGTCAACTTCCCATATTTATGTAGCAATATTCCATTATCACCTGCATATGGTGTTTTTATATCTCAACTGATTTGATATGCAAGAGCTTGTTCTGCGTATAGTCAGTTTTTAAATTGAGGAAAGCTACTGACAAACAAGTTGATGGTACAGGCGTTTCAACAGTCTCGATTGAAGTCAGGATTTCGCAAATTCTATGGTCGTTATAACGATCTAGTTCGTCAATACAACCTATCATTGGGTCAAACGCTGTTTGACGTGTTTCATACCGATTGTTTGCCGTTCTTGGCACACTAATTTTGACTGCGGATAACTCCGTTTACCTGATCAGGATATAGGACTCACGGCGGGTGTGACCGGTCAACAGGGGATGCTTTCTCCTCCTAGGCACCTGATCCCAACTCTGGTGTGTCCAGGGGTCCGTGTTTGTACAACTATCTACTTTGTATTGCTTATAGAAGTTATGAGATTGATCACTGTTCGTTATCTTCACCTTTATCAAGACCAGCTTGTCTGAAGATGTCACTCAAAGTGTCCTCATAGTCATTGAGGATTTTGACACAATCTGAATAACTCTATTCATTAAGAGGTAAAACTTTAGTAGGCATAACAACATTTTTTTGTTTGCAAGTACCTGAATACTGACCTATAATATGCTTCGGTTGCGCCTCATAAAGGAAGGTCAATTGTGGAAGGAAGACATTGACTACTCTTGAAATGAGAATCTGGTAATTATTTTTCAACTTCCTTTCATCATCTGCATTTGGCAGGAAATGAGATAGGTTGAGGTCTCTTGTCCTTCTCTGCGACAAATCAGTCAAGTCTGAAAATGACAGTGTCTGAGGGATGCAAACCAGTTACAAACTTGTGGTTTTGCATCTTGTCTCTCACTCTTAACACCAACATTATCCCCAATGAATCGAAACTGCTTTCCACCATGAATTAAAGAAATTATCTCATTATTGAAATGACCCCCAATTTCATCTAATAATCTGGAACATACATCTGCAGATGTTGAAATACCGCATTTTAGATTATCCTTTTTTCTTTTTTGAAGTAAAAACTATGCTCTGAAAAGATAGTACCATTCCATTAAAAAGTGAGGTTAATGACCACATTGTATATATTACACTGTTGACTACTCTATAGCCCTGTGATCTGCCCTATTTTCACAGCGTTGTTGTACTAAATTATTTATGCTCTTAGAGTTTTTGGTTATCCTAGCCTGAAAATTACTTCTTTCTAAAGAATGAAAAACTTGGTCATTGATCTAAGAGCAAAATAACTAGTGTTTAAATTGCGAAATATTGTGCTCCGTGTTCATGGAATAGACGTTCTCTGCTACAAAGTATGTACTTGAACATCAAATGAAGCAAATCTGTAGATCCTGATTACCTCCCGAATAAGACCAAGTTACTTTACTTCCGTAATATCAAAACTTTGAGTTCATTCAAAGAGTGCAATGATGAAAATTCTATCAAGTACATCATTCAGTACTACGCGTGATGCCTGGTAACTGTACGTTTGGACTGTTTTCACATCCGAAAACAATAAATATCAACATATCTTAATGTTAGAAATGTCCCATCAAGTACAAATGTAGTTTCTATAAGTTCATAATCCTACTAACCTCTATAAACTATTATATACCATATAAATATGTGAACAATATTGCAGTCGACACGCAGACGACCGTCTAAACTGTCATCTTTCTGCCGTGTCACGTGGCATCAGCATCTTTAAGGCCTAGATATGCGGTGAAGTATGAAGCGCGAAATTCGAGGACTAAGGCTACATTTTTTATACTCTGAAAGATATTAAATAAACTGGTATAGGTTTCATTGACAGAGTTGGAAATCAAATCAAACACTTGAAATATAAGCGAGATTAATGGGGACACAAAAGTTGAAAAGTATACGGGTATATAATCGAGAAACCAGAAGTTGCCGGTTCGATGACCGACGTGGTCAACATTGTTTTAACACTTTGAAAGAGACTTAATAAACGAGTAAAGTTTGAATTCAAAAGAAAAAGATATTTCCGATTATTTCAATCAATTCCGGTGACGACCGGAAGTGACGGCGCAAACGATTTAACGTGGATGCACTATACAATTGAGAGATCTATAATCCCTAAAAGTTTCATTTGTTTAGTTGTTTTTGAGATTACCCCCGGACAAAATGACTTTTTAAAAACTGAAATTGGACATCTCACGAACGGAAGTGATATTTGAAAAAACTGGAAAAAAAAATGTGTCTGAGGGTATCACAATTCTCTACCATCTCTGTAAATGGCAGATTGATTGATTGTATCTTGCTTAACGTCTCGCTCAAGAATTTTTCACTCATATGGAGACGTCACCAAGACCGGTGAAGGACTTCAAATTTAGGCCTTTGCTCGGCGCTTACGGTCATTGAGCAGTGAGGGTTCTTTAGCATGTCACACCTACTGAGACACGGGACATGCGTTTTTAAGGTCATCTTTGAGGACCCGTGACATTCACACTTGATGCCGAGCGTTTGGTGATGGAACTGTCACTACCTGTTTTAACGACTTAGGTCTGTCGTGGCACTCTAACCTCTAGGCCACCGCGGCAGTGAAAATGGCAAGAGAATCCATCAAGCCATCACTGAGAAATCGCGTTGACAAAATTTGAATATTGTAAATTTTTCAACCACTTCCTGTTTACACCGAAAGTGACAGACAAACATATACACAACATGTATAACATGGATTCTTGGTAATCTATAATCCCTGCAAGTTTCAAGTGTCTATCTATAATCGTTCCTGAGAAATTAAGAAAACAATGTCTAAATTTGTTCACACCATATCTCACGACCGGAAGTTAAATTCTACAAAAACATGTCACGTTACTTTAGACATTTATAGTGTTTATGAAATATGTAAAATTCAACTCATTAACCTGTTTCGTGACCGAGATTTATGGCAATGAAAAATGATAAATGAAAAGTATTTTTAATAAAACCGGAAGTTGGAGTTTCAACTTCTGGTGGGTCAACATTTTTGGAGATTTCGAAAGAGAGCTAATAAAATGGTATAGGTTTCAATTTGAAAGAAAAAATGTGACATTTTCGATTCATTTCATCATTTCCGGTGACGACCGGAAATGACGGCGACAAAAATATTACGTGCATGCACTATACAATTAAGATATCTATTATCCCTATTATCCCTATTATCTATTATCTATTATCCCTGCTACTTTAAGAAAAAGTTCTTAAGAGTTATCTCTCATGGTATTTCAGAAACCCTGTTAAATCATGCCATTACTAGAGATAAAGTAAACATGTGTGCCAAGTTTCATTGAAATATATTAAGTACTTCCAGTTTTATGAATCTTTGAATTTCTCTATGAGAGTTTTAATGTTAAAAAATTAAAAACGGCTGCCGCGTTTTCTCAAAACTTCTCAAGCAATCCTTGTAAAATTTTACCTAAAATATGCCAAAGTAAAAAAGAGTCTCATCCGTAACTTTTTTTTATTTAGCTTCGGATTTCCAAATTCTTTCGTAATTTGAATTAAACAACAAAAGGGCAATCTAACAACATTGGTCCATGGGTCACTATTTTGACCACTAAAGGGACTTTTTGGAGCTTAAAATTTGCTACTTTAAAAAAAGTTCTTAAGAAACTTATATTTCACTTATATGTCAAGAACTTTTTAAATAAATAAAAACGCCTGCCGCGTTTTATCAATCCGTGTGATATTTTACCGGAAACATGTCAAAAGCATGCCCCAAAGAGGAAAGGGTATTGAAATGAATCCTAAAAGAAATTAAAGATCTGTAGGGGCCAGAGTAAGAAACCGTATTTCATCCAAAACTTTTTAATTTGGCATCGGATTTCCAAACTCTTTCCTGATTTGAATTCAGAAGCAAAAGGGCAATCCAAAAAGATAGGCCCGTGGGTCACTATTTTGTCGCCTTGTTGGAGCTTAAAAATTGCTACTTTCAAATATTTTTTTTAAAGAGTTATCTCTTTTGATATTTAGAAAAAAAATGTTATATCATTAAAGACATGTTAGGTTTTATTTGTCATTGCAGTACTTCCGAATTCTTCACTTCTGGTGTCAAAATCACGATAGTGATTTAGTATTCATTTTAGAAAAAGTCCTAAAACTTTACAATGACTCATTAGAAATGATTGAAACGTTTTAATTAGATTTATTTTGTCTTGATAAACAAAATTAGCGGTGACTACTTTCATTTCCAGTTGTTTCCGAGATATAGGGCACCAAAGATTAAGGTGGTGACATTTACAAGAATTAGAAACAAAGATCGGTATTTATTTCAGACATATTGAACTGTCAGTAATGATAAATGCAATCGGTCTTCCATGTTTCAATTGAATATCTTAAAGTACTTACGAGTTTATAAATCCTTGAATTTGTCTATGGAGGTTTTCAGGTTAAATTGGCATAGCTTATGTGTCGAGTTATTTCTCTTTCACCATGCATAAAACTTCTTCTTTCATCTCCAGGTAGATATTCATCATAATAGGGCTTCAGATTTTTTCAACGTTTAATTATACATGAACATAACTTTCCTCATTTCTGTGGTCGAAAAAACTTTTGTTTTTGTTTTAATGACAAAAATTCTAGTTAAGGTCTTCCATTTCAGACAGAAGACCTTATAGTGATTGTACTGTTTATTACTTATTACCGTTTCAGACGGAAGACCCAGTGATTGTAGTGTTAATTATTATCAAGGTCTTCCGTTTCAGACGGAAGACATTATAGAGATTATACTGTTTATCAAGGTCTTCTGTCTCAATGGGAGACCTTCATCGTGATTGTATTGTTTCTTTTTATTATTATTATGATTAAGGTCTTCCATCTCAACGGGAGACCATAAGGTGATTGTATTGTTTCTTTTTATTATTAAGGTCTTCCGTCTGATTGTACTGTTTATCATTAAGGTCTTCTGTCTCAACCTTATAGTGATTGTATTGGTTCTTTTTAAGATCTTCCGTCTCAACGGGAGACCTTATAGATATATAAAACAAAGTTTTTTGAAATATAAACTTCCAGTCCGGAGATATTTTCAATTATCATTTTATCCGCTGGTAATCTTAATAATAACTAAAGATAATCTACTGGAACTTTCAGTGATATATGATCTATCAATTATACAATGCTTTTTTGTAGTAGTGTTTGTCGGCGTCACTTCCACTAATGACCGGAAGTGATTAAAAAATTTGCAAATTTGAAACTTTTTCTTTCAAATTGAAATCTATGTCATTTTATTAGGCCTATTTCGAAGTGTT
>NC_079165.1:51307027-51329527 GCF_947568905.1 Ostrea edulis | reverse complement strand
TTTTTTTTTTTTTTTTAACTCCAAGTGCATCAACAAATCGGACGGAAGACCTACTCGTTGCTCGCAACGAGATCGTGTCTAGTTATTATTATTATTATTAAGGTCTTCCGTCTCCTCTGAAGACCTTACTATTATTGTTCGCGTTCTTCTTCTTCAATATTAAGGTCTTCCGTCTCCTGCGGAAGACCTTACTATTATTGTTCGCGTTCTTCTTCTTCATTATTATTATTATTATTATTATTATTTTCCTTGGTAGTACACGCGTTTTTCTCAGCCATTTCTGGTTTGATTTTCACGAAATTTTCAGGAAAGATGTCTTTTGGTGACGAGACTTTGCTTGCAAAATTTCGTGCTTGACGTCACTTCCGGTCAGGAGTTATCTCTCTTTTAGTGACTTTTTGAAGGGCCTTGTTGTCCACGCATCTCCTCCGTTAGTTTTGAAGCTAGAGTCTTGAAATTTCTACACAAGATAGAGTAAACATTTTAGAAGATTTGTGGGGGATTCGATTTTACCGGAGGCGATTTGCCTAAAGGCTCGCCTGGACCTCAAAAAATGGATGCCAAAATTGTTCGCCGATTTCGGCGATTTTTGACCTTTCATCTCCAATATCTTTTTTCTTGCAAATATTTTGTTAAGACATGTAGAACAAAAGTTGTGCACATTTACGAGATCTTTTCGAAAATATCAAGATTTAGGGGCTAGCCCCTTAAATTAGGGATCTAGAAGGGCTCAAAGTCTAGATCAAATATCTCAAAAATCGTTAATATTTTGGTATAAGTCAAAGAACAAAAATTGTTCATCTCAACAATCCAAATCTAATCATATAAAAATTTAGGTCATATTTTACGTAATAAGGGATTTTAAGGGCCAAAACCATAAATGTTTTACCCCTTGTATCTCGAAAACGACAAATATTTTGAAAAGCAATAAAGAACAAAAGTTGTTCAGAATGATGATCTGAACAATATGCATATTTCGTTTTTACCCTATGTGGCCCCGTTAGGGAGCTACAGTTTGGCCCCTAAAAATTACTTCTAGAAATAACTCGAGAACGGTAAAGAATTTCTAAATACTTGTTGAACAAAAAATGTTTGAAATGTCATGACCTTTCTTACGATATCAAGCAAAAGGGGCTGACCCTTTAAATTAGGGGCCCAGAAGGGTCCAAAGGTTTATGAGAATATCTCAGAAACTATTAATATTTTATAATAAGTTGTAGAAGCGGAAATGTTCATCTCAACGAGCTTGATCTTATCAAATCAAAAAGTAGGTCATATGTTACGTAATTAGAGATTTTAAGGGCCAAAATCGTAAATATTTGACGCCTCATATCTTTAAAACGACATATTTTTTGAAAAGCATTATTGAACAAAAGTTGTTCAATGTGTCATAACCTATCGATCAATATCAAAAAATGGGTCTGTGGGCCTCATGGCTCGCCTGTAGAGTCGATTTTTGTCGATATCAGTCGATTTCAAAAACTTGTAACTGGTAAATATTTTGTAAGGACATATTGAACAAAAGTTGTTCAGTTTATCGAGATCTATCGATTGATATCAAGAAATAGGCCTATGGTCCTAATGGCTCGCCTGTAGAGTCGATTTTTTGTCGATATCGGTCGATCTCAATAACTTTTTACAGGTAAATATTTTGTAAAGACATATAGAACTAAAGTTGTTGAGTCTATAGAGGGCTAACAAATGACATCAAGAAATAGGCCAGCGGGCCTTATGGCTCGCCTGGAGAGTCGAATTTCAAACGAATTTCACCGCAACTTTGCTTCAGAAGCTTATGATATGAAAAATTGATTATATCTAAAGTGTCTTAAAGTCGGAAACTAAATTGGGACTCATTTGTCTTTTTCTTTTTTTTTTTAACTCCGAGTGCATCAACAAATCGGACGGAAGACCTACTCGTTGCTCGCAACGAGATCGTGTCTAGTTATTATTATTATTATTATTTTCCTTGGTAGTACACGCGTTTTTCTCAGCCATTTCTCGATCGATTTTCACGAAATTTTCAGGAAAGATGTCTTTTGGTGACGAGACTTCGCTTGCAAAATTTCGTGCTTGACTTCACTTCCGGTCAGGAGTTATCTCTGTTTTAGTGACTTTTTGAAGGGCCTTGTTGTCCACACATCTCCTCCGTTAGTTTTAAAGCTAGAGTCTTGAAATTTCTACACAAGATAGAGTAAACATTTTAGAAGATTTGTGGGGGATTCGATTTTACCGGAGGCGATTTGCCTAAAAGCTCGCCTGGACCTGAAAAAATGGATGCCAAAATTTTTCGCCGATTTCGGCGATTTTTGACCTTTGATCTCCAATATCTTTTTTCTTGCAAATATTTTGTTAAGACATGTAGAACAAAAGTTGTGCACATTTACGAGATCTTTTCGAAAATATCAAGATTTAGGGACTAGCCCCTTAAATTAGGGATCTAGAAGGGCTCAAAATCTAGATCAAATATCTCAAAAATCGTTAATATTTTGGTATAAGTCAAAGAACAAAAAATGTTCATCTCAACAATCCAAATCTATTCATATAAAAATTTAGGTCATATGTTACGTAATAAGGGATTTTAAGGGCCAAAACCATAAATGTTTTACCCCTTGTATCTCGAAAACGACAAATATTTTGAAAAGCAATAAAGAACAAAAGTTGTTCAGAATGATGATCTGAACAATATGCATATTTCGTTTTTACCCTATGTGGCCCCGTTAGGGAGCTACAGTTTGGCCCCTAAAAATTACTTCTAGAAATAACTCGAGAACGGTAAAGAATTTCTAAATACTTGTTGAACAAAAAATGTTTGAAATGTCATGGCCTTTCTTACGATATCAAGCAAAAGGGGCTGACCCTTTAAATTAGGGGCCCAGAAGGGTCCAAAGGTTTATGAGAATATCTCAGAAACTATTAATATTTTGTAATAAGTCATTGAAGCGGAAATGTTCATCTCAACGAGCTTGATCTTATCAAATCAAAAAGTAGGTCATATGTTACGTAATAAGGGATTTCAAGGGCCAAAATCATAAATAATTGACGCCTCATATCTTGAAAACGACAAATATTTTGAAAAGCATTATTGAACAAAAGTTGTTCAATGTGTTATAACCTATCGATCAATATCAAAAAATGGGTCTGTGGGCCTCATGGCTCGCCTGTAGAGTCGATTTTTGTCGATATCAGTCGATTTCGAAAACTTGTAACTGGTAAATATTTTGTAAGGACACATTGAACAAAAGTTGTTCAGTTTATCGAGATCTATCGATTGATATCAAGAAATACGCCTATGGTCCTAATGGCTCGCCTGTAGAGTCGATTTTTTGTCGATATCGGTCGATCTCAATAACTTTTTACAGGTAAATATTTTGTAAAGACATATAGAACTAAAGTTGTTGAGTCTATAGAGGGCTAACCAATGACATCAAGAAATAGGCCCGCGGGCCTTATGGCTCGCCTGGAGAGTCGAATTTCAAACGAATTTCACCGCAACTTTGCTTCAGAAGCTTATGATATGAAAAATTGATTATATCTAAAGTGTCTTAAAGTCGGAAACTAAATTGGGACTCATTTGTCTTTCTTCTTTTTTTTAACTCCGAGTGCATCAACAAATCGGACGGAAGACCTACTCGTTGCTCGCAACGAGATCGTGTCTAGTTATTATTAAGGTCTTCCGTTTCCAACGGAAGACCTTCTAGTGATTCTACTGTTTATTATTATTATTATTATTATTATTATTATTATTTTCCCTTTCGTGTCCGAGACCGTTGGATGGATTTTCCTGAAACTTTCACAGGTTATAGGGAACGATGGTACCTCGAGGCATTTTTTTCATTTTTTCAAAATTCACTTCCGTTCGTCATATACGTCCGATTTTCCGGTTTTTGAAAGAAACTTTGTGCGGGGGTAAACTTGAAAACCACTAAAGATAATCGAATGAAACTTTCAGGGATGATAGATCTATTTTCTCTATGGTGCATGCACGTAATATTTTTTGTCGCCGTCACTTCCGGTCGTCACCGGAAGTGATCAAATAAATCATCAATTTCAAACTTTTTTCTTTCAAATTGAAACCTACTTTGGTTTACTATATCTCGTTCTAATTCTCAAAAAATGTTGACCCCACGGGAAGTTGAATCTCCAACTTCCGGTTATATCAAAGAAAGACTATTCATTCTCTCATTTTTCAGTGCCATAAATCTCGGTCATGAAACTAGTTAATGAGTTGAGTTTTACATATATTATAGTCACTACAAATGTCTAGAGTAACATCAAATATTTTTCTAAAATTCACTTCCGGTCGGCAAATACGGCTTATGAGCTGTTTTCGTTGTCAATCGTTTTACTCAGAAACGGTAAAAGATAGAGTCACCAAAATTTCAGAGTTAATAGATCTCACTTTGATGGGGTGCAGTAGGGGGGTAAGAATGTCTGCCATCACTTCCGGTCGTCACCGGAAGTGATTAATAAATCATAAATTTCAAACTTTTTTCTTTCAAATTGAAACCTATATCGGTTTATTAGGTCTCGTTCTAATTCTCAAAAACTATTGACCCCACCGGAAGTTGAATCTCCAACTTCCGGTTATATGAAAGAAAAACTATTCATTCTCTCATTTTTCAGTGCCATAAATCTCGGTCATAAAACAAGTTAATGATTTGAATTTTACATATGTTATAGACATTATAAATGTCTAGTGTAAATTTAAATATTTTTGTAAAATTCACTTACGATCGTGAGATATGGGGTGGACATATTCAAACCTTGTTTTTTCAGTTTCTCAATAATGAATATAGATAGACGCTTGAAACTTGTAGAGTTGATCAACTAACATTAGTCCATTGTATACATAGATTCAATTTTTTCGTCCGTCACTTCCGGTCTATACCGGAAGTATTTGAAAAATGTCGATTTTCCGATTTCTTCGAGTGATTTCTCAGAGATGGTGGATAGATTTTCTTGAAATTTTCAGGAATAATGTCTTATGAAAGGACCTTCCTATAACTATTTTTGTTTTTACAAAATCACTTCCGGTCGGAAAATATGGTCGATTTTCTGTTTCTCAAAAGGAATTTTGTCCAGCATTTTTCTTGGAAAAGGTAAAATATAGGTTCATCAATTATTCAGGAATTATAAATCTCCGTTTGCAGTCGTGCAGTAGAGGGTTGAACATGTCGACCGTCACTTCCTGTCGTCACCGGAAGTGATTGAAAGAATCGCAAATTTCAAACTTTTTCTTGTAAATTGAAACCTATACTAGTTTGTTAAGTCTCTTTGAAAGTGTCAAAAGAATATTGACTCCGTTGGTAGTCAAAACAACTACTTCCGGTTTCTTGATAAAATACATTTTTACTTTTCATCTCTTTGTCACCATAAATCTCGCGTATATTTGAAGTCTTTCATATGATTTTCACATGTCATAATAAAAGTATCAACTTCTAGAGTTTGGATCATTTTGTTTTTCAAAATTGACTTCCGGTCGGTAGTAACCTACTACTTTTTCTTTCTTTAGTCTACTTCTTTTTGTTGAGAACTCTTTGAGATAGAGACGTGAAATTTTCAGGGAATATAGACAGTAAAGAGTCGCTGTCATTTATAGGAAAACGCATCATAAAAGAACTTCCGGTCATCACCGGAAGTTACGAGAAATGAGTAAAAAATTCGACAATACATTTCTCATTCATTGTTAAGGCACATTTTCTGATATATTTAAATGGTTTTCGTAGGAACAGAAAGCTCTTTACCGGAAGTGATCTAACGGAAGACCTACTCATTACTAGTAATGAGTTTCTAGTTATTATTATTATTATTTTCCCCTCGATTTCTCAGAGATGGCTGGATGGATTTTTTTGAAATTTTCAGGGATGATAGAGAATGAAAATATCTCGAACATTTTTTTCATTTTTTCAAAATTGACTTCCGGTCGTGAGATATGTCCAATTTCCGTTTTTTTAGAAGAGATTTTGTCCATCGTTTTTCTCAGAAACGGTAAAAGATAGAGTCACCAAATTTTCAGAGTTGATAGATCTCACTTTATAGGCGTGCAGTTGGGGGTTCAGAATGTCGACCGTCACTTCCGGTCGTCACCGGAAGTGATAAGAAGAATCGAAAAATTAAAGTTGTAGTTGTTGAATCGAAACCTATACCACTTTATCAGGTATCTTTTGGAGTATTGAAAACCGTTGACCCCACCGGAAGTGGAAACGTCCACTTCCGGTAATTAAGAAAAAACTTTTCAAATTCTCCTTTTTCAATGCCTTAAATCTCGTTTACTAAACAAGTGTTTAACTTGTATTTAACATATATTGTAGACACTATAAATGTCTAGAGAAACGTCAAATATTTTTCGAAAATCCACTTCCGGTCGTGGGGTAAGGGGTGGACAAATTCAAACTTTGTTTTTTCAGTTTCTCAATAACAAAAATATATAGACGCTTGAAACTTGTAGGATTGATCAACTAGCATTAGGCCATTGTACACATACTTTCAATTTTTTCGTCCGTCACTTCTGGTCTATACCGGAAGTATTTGAAAAAAATGACGATTTTCCGATTTCTTCCAGTGATTTCTCAGAGATGGCTGGATAGATTTTCTTGAAATTTTCAGGAATAATGTCTTATGAAATGACTTTCCTCTGGTTATTTTTGTTTTTCCAAAATTCACTTCCGGTAGGAAAATATGGCCGATTTTCTGTTTCTCAAACGAGAGTTTGTCCAGCATTTTTCTTGGAAATGGTAAAATATAGGTTCATCAATTATTCAGGGATGATAAATCTCTGTTTGCAGGCGTGCAGTAGGGGGTTGAACATGTCGACCGTCACTTCCTGTCGTCACCGGAAGTGATTGAAAGAATCGCAAATTTCAAACTTTTTCCTTTAAATTGAAACCTATACTAGTTTATTAAGTCTCTTTGAAAGTGTCAAAAGAATATTGACTCCGTCGGTAGTCAAAACAACTACTTCCGGTTTCTTAATAAAATACCTTTTTACTTTTCGTCTCTTTGTTCCCATTAATCTCGCTTATATTTGAAGTCTTTCACATGATTTTCACATGTCTTAATAACAGTATCAAATTCGAAAGTTTTGATAATTTTGTTTTTCAAAATTGACTTCCGGTCGGTAGTAACCTACTACTTTTTCTTTCTTTAGTCTACATCTTTTTGTTGAGAACTCTTTCAGATAGAGACGTGAAATTGTCAGGGAATATAGACAGTAAAGAGTCGCTGTCATTTATAGGAAAACGCATCTGACTAGTACTTCCGGTCGTCACCGGAAGTTACGCGAAAGGAGTAAAAAATTCGAGAATATATATCTCATTCATTGTTAAGGCACATTTTCTGATACATTTAAATGGTTTTCGTAGGAACAGAAAGCTTTTTACCGGAAGTGGTCTAACGGAAGACCTACTCATTACTAGTAATGAGTTTCTAGTTATTATTCTTTTTTTTCCTTACTGATTTTGTGCAGAGGATTTCTCGGAGATGGCAGGATCGATTTGCTCCAAATTTTCAGGGTTGATGCGCTGCCATCTGAAGTTTATACTGCCATTTCAATTTTTGAAAATTAACTTCCGGTCGCAAGTTACGGCTGTATTTCCGTTTTTCAAATGACATTTTGTCCGGGCGTTTTCTCAAAAACGGTTAAAGATTGAGTCTTCAAACTTTCAGGGATGATAGATGGTGACTTGTAGCTCTGTAATAAGGTTTATCAATGCCATCCGTCACTTCCGTCCGTCACCGGAAGTGAATAAAAGAAACCTCAAATTTCAAAATTATGCTTTTGAATTAAAACTTGCACAGATTAATTCGGTCTCTTTCGGTGTTTCAAAAAATGTTACATTTACCGGAAGTTTAACCAGCAACTTCCGGTTTTTAGAGAAAAACTTCGAAAAATTGATATTTCTTTGTCTTCGCATATCTCGCTTATTTATCAACTTTTTCCTACGATATTTACAGATATTTTTGACATTATCCAACTCTGGAGTACCCTTTAATCCTTTTTCAAAATTCACTTCCGGTCGCAAGTTACGGCCGAATTTCCGTTTTTCAAATGACATTTTGTCCGGGCGTTTTCTCATAAACGGTTAAAGATTGAGTCTTCAAACTTTCAGGGATAATAGATAGTGACTTGTAGCTTTGTAATAAGTTTTATCATTGCAATCCGTCACTTCCGGCCGTCAACGGATGTGAATAAAAGAAACGTCAAATTTTAAATTTATGCTTTTGAAACAAAACTTGCATAGATTAATGAGGTCTCTTTCGGCGTTTCAGAAAATGTTACACTTACCGAAAGTTTAACCAGCAACTTCCGGTTTTTAGAGAAAAACTTCG
Source organism: Ostrea edulis (assembly GCF_947568905.1). Taxonomy (NCBI): domain Eukaryota; kingdom Metazoa; phylum Mollusca; class Bivalvia; order Ostreida; family Ostreidae; genus Ostrea; species Ostrea edulis. The sequence continues at coordinate 51,321,199 of NC_079165.1, read as the reverse complement.
AAAAATTGATATTTCTTTGTCCTCGCATATCTCGCTTATTTATCAACTTTTTACTACCATATTTACAGATATTATTGACATTATCCAACTCTATGGTACCATTTAATACTATTTCAAAACTCAATTTCGGTCGCAGGTTACGGCCCAATTTCCGATTTTCAAATGACATTTTGTCCGGGCGTTATTTCATAAACGATTAGGATTGAGTCTTCAAACTTTCAGGGATGATAGATAGTGAAATGTAGCTTTGTAATAATGTTTATCATTGCCATCCGTCACTTCCGGCCGTCACCGGTAGTGAACAAAAGAAACGTCAAATATAAAATTTACGCTTGTGAAACAAAATGTGCATGGAAGAATTAAGTGTCTTTTGGAGTTTCAGAAAATGTTACACTTACCGGAAGTTTAAACAACAACTTCCGGTTTTTAAAGAAAAACTTCGAAAAATTCTTCTTTCGTTGCTATCATATCTCTCGCTTATAAATCAAGTGTTTGATATGATTTTCACATATATATTGACATTATCCATCTTCAGAGTATAGTGAATTATTATTTTTTTTAAAATTCACTTCCGTACGTTAAAAATCTATGATTTCTGGGGGGTTTTCTCCAGGCGGTTTCTCATAAATAATTAAAGATTGAGTCTTGGAACTTTCAGGAATGTTTGATGGTGACTTGTAGATGTGACATATGTGTTTCAATTTTGTTGCCGTCACTTCCGTCATCCACCGGAAGTACCTTAAAAATATGTAATTTTGTATTTTTCAAAAATTCTAATGCTCATAACATTATTTAATATAGAGTAATAAGTCACACCATTTCCACCGGAAGTTAGTTGTTCGAAACCGGAAGTTGTCCGAAAACTCAGTATTTTTTCATGGAAATTTTAGTCTGGGTTCCTAAGCGGTCAATGTGGAATTTTTAGTCGTTTTTTTGGGACTCCCGAGATGCTCAAAAGTGAATAAAACAAAACCAAAATTGTTTATAATTGATAAATCACGCCTTACATGTACGTGTTTATTTCTTTCATGTATAGTCATTCTTCACTAATTGAATTCTCCCAGTCAAGATCCTATCTCGTCAGAAATTGGACGGAAGACCTATTCGTTGCTCGAAAGGAGATCAATTCTAGTTATTGTTCTTTTTCTTACCGATTTTGTGCACGCGATTTCTCAAAAACCGCTTCATAGATGTACATGAAACTTTCAGGAGAGATGTAAAATAAGATTGTCTAGAACGGTCCTTTTTTGATTTTGCAAAAATCACTTCCGGTCGCAAGTTACGGCCGAATTTCCGTTTCTCAAATGACATTTTGTCCGGGCGTTTTCTCATAAACGTTTAAAGATTGAGTCTTCAAACTTTACGAGATGATAGATGGTGACTTGTAGCTCTGTAATAAGGTTTATCACTGCCATCCGTCACTTCCGGCCGTCACCGGAAGTGAACAAAAGAATCGTAAAATTTGAAAATTATGCTTTTGAAACAAAACTTGCATAGATTAATTAGGTCTTTTTCGGCGTTTCAGAAAATGTTAGACTTACCGGAAGTTTAACCAGCAACTTCCAGTTTTTAGTGAAAAACTTCCAAAAATTGGTCTTTCTTTGTCCTCGTATATCTCGCTTATTTATCAACCTTTTAATACGATATTTACAGATATTATTGACATTATCTATCTCAAGAGAAACCTTTAATACTATTTCAAAATTCACTTCCGGTAGCAAGTTACCGCCGAATTTCTGTTTTTCAAATGACATTTTGTCCGTGAGTTTTCTCATAAACGGTTAACGATTGAGTCTTGAAACATTTAGGGATGATATATAGTGACCTGTAGCTTTGTAATAAGGTTCACCATTGTCATCTGTCACTTCTGGCCGTCATCGGAAGTGAACAAAAGAAACGTCAAATATCAACTTTATGCTTTTGAAACAAAATGTGCATGGAATAATTAAGTGTCTTTTGGAGTTTCAGAAAATGTAACACTTAACGGAAGTTTAAACAACAACTTCCGGTTTTTAGAGAAAAACTTTCAAAAATTGTTCTTTCTTTGCTATCATATCTCTCGCTTATAAATCAAGTGTTTCATATGATTTTCACATATGTAAATGACATCATCCATCTTTAAAGTATAGTGAATTGTTTTTTTCAAAATTCACTTCCGTTCGATAAATATCTACGATTTCTGGGGTTTTTTTTCTCCAGGCGTTTTCTCATAAATAATCAAAGATTGGGTCTTGAAACTTTCAGGAATGTTAGGTGGTGACTTGTAAATGTGACATACGTGTTGCAATTTTGTTGCCGTCAGTTTCGTCATCCACCGGAAGTATCTTAAAAATATGTAATTTTTCATTATTTTAAATTATAATGCTTATAACATTATTTGATAGAGTGTAATAAGTCATACCATTCCACCGGAAGTTGGTGGTTAGAAACCGGAAGTTGTTCGAAAACTCAGTATTTTTCATGGAAATTTTTAGTGTGGGTTCCTACGTTTTCCATTTGGAATTTTTAGTCGTTTTATGAACTCCTGAGATACTAGAAAGTGAATATAACAAAACCGAATTTTTTTTATAATTGATAAATCATGTCTTACATGTACGTGTTTATTTGTTTCATGTATAGTCGTTCTTAACTAATTGAATTCTCCCAGTCAATATCCTATCTCGTTAGAAATTGGACGGAAGACCCATTCGTTGCTTGCAACGAGATCATTTCTAGTTGTTATTATTTTTCTTTAGTACTTCTTTGTCCGGGAGTGTTCTCAGAAACTACAAAAGGTATCAATATGAAACTTTGTAGGATGATAGTGTAGCGTTTGTAGATGTGCAGAACGATAGTCATATTGTCTGCACCTGCATGTACGCGCACGCACGTGCATTGCAATTTTGGTACAAAAATTGAAAATTAAAATACACAAGGAATCGACATTAACATAACTTGTTTGTTGCTTATTCAAATGGTTTGATATTCATATCATATATGTAGGTAGGTATTGAGATCCTTAACTGATCTGCATAGTCACAATTACCAATCTGCACGTGCATGCACGTGCGCTTATTTTTGATTGGACAATATTAAAACGTCTGTAACTATCTTATGAATGAAGCGAATGAGTTTTGATATTCACAGCATAGGTAGATAATATGTATATCCATATATTGGTGTATCAAAAAATGCCAACGCGCACGAGCATGCGTATTCATCGTTTCTTCAAATGTTCATTTTTAAAGGACGATAACGTTTTTGTTTTTCATCAAATTCTTTTGATGTTAAGGTTTTAGATGTGTCTTTTTACTCCTTACAAATTCCTGTAGTTAAAACTACTGCTGAGCACGTGCATACACGTGTGCTGAATTCTGATTGGACGATTTTAAAATCACTATAACTTCCTTATATTTGATGGAAACGTTATGAAATACATACTGTGGGTATATGATACAAATGGCTGTTGGATGACATCAACAAAAGTGCGGAATCATACTCACGTGCACGTATATGCGCGTGTATTGCTTTCTTGCATTTCTTGGTACTGAAATGACCATAGTAAAGGTACTATATGTAATTAAAGGCTAAAATGAAATTATTTATTGCTATAAGTTTACAATGACACCACTTTTTAATTGGGGGAGGTTTTGGGGAACGGATGTAACGGTCCCCGTTACAATTAGAAATAGTTCTTATTTTTCTCCGGTACATTTTTGTCCGAGAGTGTATTAAAAAACTACACAAGGGATCGATATGAAAATTTCTAGGATGATAGTATGGGAATTGAAGATGTGCAGAACGATAATAATTTTTTCTGCATGGGCATGCAGTGCATTGCATTTTTGGTACAAAATACTCGAAATCAACATGAAACATTTAATCAAAATACATATATTTGATGTAAACATTATGAAATTCATACTGTGGGTATAGCCTGTTGAATGACATCAACACAAGTGTAGAGTCATACTCACGACGTGCGCGTGTATGCACGTACAATGCATTATTTCATTACTGGAATGGTCATACCTTTGTAATTAAATGCTATAATAAAAGGATATTTTTTGCTGTAGCTTAGCAATATGTATGCTTAATGAATAACGTTAACAATAGGTGATAAATTAAATTTGCATGAGCGAGAATGCACGTGCATTTTAATGTTTAACATTTTTAATCTTTTTAATCTATATCTTTATGAATGAGAAAATGGAATGTTTTCAACAATATAGGTTCATACTAAAACAACTGAGAATGTAATATGATTGGTTGTGCAGAAGGTCAATGACACCACTTTTAAATGGGGGAATGTTTAGGGAACATTTGTAAGGGTCCCCGATAGAATTAGAACTCGTTTTGAATTCTTATTGTTTGTTTTCAAACAATCAGCATTGATGGACAGGGGTACGGTCTACAAAATTGTCATAAGGTTCGTTGAACGTGTGATAATGTTCGTGACTCGCGAATGACGTTTTTAACGTTATTTGACGTGGTAAGGGGATTTTTCTTAAAGACTCAAATGAATTGAAATTTTTGTGGTAGATCTATGATATGAATGTCTATTGAATGGTGTCAACAGAAAATCCTTAATCGAATTCCCGTGCGCGTGAATACGCGTGCAATTCACTTTCGATGTCTAAATTCAAGCATTGGTCGATAGCATTTTTAGATGTGAATGAATAGTTTTGAAATTTATGTTGTAGGTATATTTTTGGGACTCTATACTCATTGATGCTGTCATTATCACTTCCCCAAACGCCTATGCGCGTGCACTCAATTCTGATTGGACGATTTTGAAATCACCGTAGCTTTTTTTTTTTTTTTTTTTTTTTTTTATAAATGAAGCAATCAATATCATATTCATACAATAAGTATGTCGTTCAAATGTCTATTGAATGGCATCAACAAAGTTGCTACTTACAATTTGTACGTGGGCGTGTATGCACGTGTATTTTCCTCAAATTCATTTCTCTTCGACATCCTCCCGTGCTCCCCCTACTTCCCCACACGTGTAACCATAAATAGTGGTCATATTTGTTTCTAACATTGGCATTTTTTAAAATCTAAAATACACTGGTATATTATTCAGACTAATAGGATGAATTGAAAGAGAATTCGTTATTCTTAGCGAATAACTATGCCAGTGAAATAAATCATGCCCACCATCTTCGACTTCTAATGAATATGCTGCGTGACGGTTCAGGACAGGATAATCGCTTCAACCAACTTTCTAATCTATTTATATTATTTCGTTATCCTTCTAATCTGTCTATATCATTTCGTTATAATGCCTCTTCTCTAACGAAATATTGGTGAATTGTGGAAAGGCATAGAAAAGTTTGTAGGGTATGATATATTGGATCTAATCTAAATAATGACAAGTATCCTAAATCCATATTTCATGTTTGTAATGAAATCGTCAACTCATGATTCTTCGTCGAGATTGTTGGAATTGGTTGATCGAGATTGTGAGATTTTTGGGAGATTTTCTGTTCAGAACTTATTGAAATAAACCACTTAACGTAGCTCCATACTCGCAGTTTTATCTGATTCAAGTTTTAAAAGTGTATTTATTTCCATTTATTAGAGTCAAAACTAACAAATTATCAAATAAAATATATAGGTCATCACACTATTTAAGATGTGAGACATACATAAACAGAATCATATATCAACGTCAGAAAATTGCAATTTTCCTTAAACAGCGTTATCAAACTTTCATAAAAACTGGTTATGACGATATCATAGCATTCATAACAATTTCATAAAACCGTTTCTTTACAAAAATATACAACATCTCTGTATAAAATAAAGGATATTTTCGCATAATAGACTTGATAAAGAAATCAATGAAAACAGTGCCCTGGATTGAATAGTTTGAAACTTATTGATTATTCATCTATAACTTAGACCTTTAAAATAGTTTATTTTAAACTAAATTTTTTTTTACAATAACTATCGGAAAAGACTCCAACAAAATGTATGTTCTTATCATGCATAAATCTAAATAAATCATTGATTTTGCAAAATTTGATGACATCACAAGAGGGTGGAATTACTTTAAGACCCAAGTATCAAAATTTATTACCATTTTTCTTCAGAAGTTTAACTTCGAAGAATCTATACCTATGATCCGAAATAATCTAAAATAATCCTTGTTATCAATTGCATCTTACTAAATCATCCTGTCTTTAAAACAATATTTCAGTATACATATCCACCGGTGTCCTTTTTGTATTACAATAAAAAGAAATGATTCCATCACGGTGAAGTACTTCGTTTTTACGGCATTTTTCTTTCATGAAATGTTTCGTGAGGCATGCTGAAATCCTAGGAACGTTTGTATATCGGATTCAAATAATTTCTATGTATAGTAGTACACAATGATGACTACGTGCCAATTTCAGATTCTAGAATGAAAAGGAAGCAAGGAATTAATTACCAATAAGTAGAACATAGTTAAATGTGCTTGAAATTGGCTTCGTTCGTGTTTGTCCATATCCGGTACACGTTATGTTTTGCAGAAAGAGCCCTTCGATTGATGAAATTTCAACATCATGTCAGATTATCATCCATTGTCTAGATTAAGTACGACTAAGTACTTGATTTAAAGACCTTCATCCGCAATAATGCTGTCAGTATTAATCCTGAAACCGCAAATTTCTTTTGCTTAAATGTCCCAATTCTAGAGGCATCAATCTTCTATTATTTAAAGACATGCATTATTGATTGTGCCATACATTTTTCCTTGTCATTGCTTTGCGCTACAACTTACTTGCGGAATGTCTGACTGATTTATATAAAGTCTGAGGCGGCGTCATTTTCAGCACCTATTTCCGGATTATGCTGTCAAGTCTTGGTAGAGGAATGTTGTTTGGTGTGGCTCCACTGACTAGATCGGTTTCGATAAACAAAGTAATTGATAGGTTTCGATGACGAAAACAACAGAATACTTGCAGAGAAGCTACAAAACATCAACTGATATCTAGCATCTACAAAATCAAAGACTGCAGTAACATATATATGCGTAAATTTCAAATTTTTTTTCTAATATAATGGCTCAGAGAATGTAACATTGGGCTTAACTGATGAAATCAATGAGATAATGGAGTTTGCATATTTCATGAAACACCTATCAAAAAACAATTTTAAGAAAATTATTCACAGTAGTTTCTACAACATTCAAGCAATGAAATCTACTCATACTACTTATAAAGCAAGTTGAAACAGTTTATACGGAGCAATACTACTGTAGCAACTAGAAAGGAGCTACATGTAAAGGTATTACGATGTCATTTCCAGGACGTCATATGGAGCGACATAACGTCAAATCAGTAAATATACATTTGTTGTACATGTATTCCTATACCAAATCAATTCCAATTTCAAAGATCAATGCCGCCAGTTTGACATGTCTCCTTGTTGATCAGGGACATCGTTCTTGAAAAATTTACGCCGAGGTTGGAAAATATACAGGGACTCAGAAAGGAAAGGAGAGGGCTTAAATAGGCTATGCCTGCAGCCCGATCCTATTCACTTTGTGAATAAAATATAGTTTAAATTAGAAAGGAAGGTTAAATCAGTATTTGCGCTAAAACGAATTCACGCATCACGATTACTTGCATGTTTAGGCCTAGTTGTGAAACACAAATCCAAGTCCAAATTTTTTTTTTTACCATTAAATCTCGGTTACAGTCAGTGATCCTTATTGATTATCAGCTCTGAAAGTTTCATGATGATTGATTGATTGTATATTGTTTAACGTCCTTCTCGAGAAGCCTTCACTCATATGGTGACGTCACCACTGCGGATGAAGGGCTGCAAAATTTGGGCCTATGCTCGGCACTTACGGCCTGTGAGCAGGGAGGGATCTTTATTGTGCCACACCTGTTGTGACAAGGGGCTTCGATTTTTGCAGTCTCATCTAAAATATTCTACACAAAAAAACGGGTGGACAAAAAAGTGGTGTGGAACTGCCGATCGGAAGTGAATATCTCCCATAAAATTACAACCTAAATAGTGTTTATCATGTCTACAAATGCCATTTTGATTGAATGTCTCGTAGATGAGAAACCCTCTCATTAGAAATTATATTCAATCACTTCCTGTGACGACCGGAAGTGACGGACAAAAATGACAGACCTATATCAGAAGTCTATATATATTCTATCATCCGTACAAGTTTCATACTTGGATCCCAAATAGTTTCTGAGAAACAGCAAGAAGAATAAAACACATACATGTAATTCTAAGTCGCCTACTCCATCGCATGGACATGAAAAGAAACACGTACAAACCAATCTTCAATTTTGCATATTATATACATTCCATAAAAATGTATAAATGATATGAAGAACAAAGAAAATTAGAAATTTTTACTCATTTTTCGTAACTTTCGGTGACGACCCGAAGTAATATTTAGATGTGTTTTCCTGTAAATCACTGCGATTCTGTATTGTATATATTCCCTGAAAGTTTTATGTCTCTATTTGAAGGTGTTCTCGACAAAAAGAAGTAGATTGAAGAAAAAAAAATGTGTTAACTATTAACATTAATTATTTTCATTCATATGTCGAATCGATATATTTCTGTGAACTCGAAACAAAAAACACCATAGCTTTGTCCACTCTTTCTTCGTACTTAGATATTTTATTGAAAATAGAAACTAACGGCAAACTCAACTTTATGATAAACGGGACGATTTCAGCTTCTACATCGTCAAATACCTACCGGAGTTGAATTTGGAAAAACAAAATGAACCAAACTCCAGATATTGATACTGTCATTAACATATCTGAAAAATATATCATACTTAGATATTTTATTGAAAGTTGACATTAACGGCAAATTGACAACTCAACTATATGACAAACGGGATGATTTCAGCTTCTTCATCGTCAACTGTCTATATTTCTGTAGCAATATTCCATTATCACCTGCATATGGTGTTTTATTCAACTGATTCGATACGCAAGAGCTTGTTCTGCGTATAGTCAGTTTTAAATCGAGGCAAGCTACTGACAAACAAGTTGATAGTACAGGGGTTTCAACAGTCTCGATTGAAGTCAGCATTTCGCAAATTATATGGTCGTTATAACGATCTAGTTCGTCAATACAACCTATCATTGGGTCAAATGCTGTCTGACGTGTTTCATACCGTTTGTTAGGCCGTTCTTGGCACTCTGATTTTGACTTCGGATAACTCCGTTTACCTGATCAGGATATAGGGTTCACGGTGGGTGTGACCGGTCGACAGGGGATTCTTACTCCTCCTATGTACCTGATCCCACCCCTGGTGTGTCCAGGGTTCATGTTTGCCCAACTATCTATTTTGTATTGCTTATAGGAGTTATGAGATCGATCACTGTTCGTTATCTTCGCCTTTCATCAAAGACTTGAAATATATGGGGATATAAAAAAAAAACCAACAGAGTATTTTATCGAGAAACCGGAAGTTGCCGTTTCGACTTCCGATGAGGTCAACAATTTTTGACACTTCGTAAGAGACCTCATAAATTGGAATAAATTTCAATTTAAAAGAAAAAGTTTGAAAATTTTTAATCATTTTTAGCTCACCTGAACCGAAGGTTCAAGTGAGCTTTTCTGATCGCTTTTTGTCCGTCGTCTGTCAGTCCGTCCGTCCGTCTCTCTGTCTGTCCGTCTGTCTGTTAAACTTTTCACATTTTCGACTTCTTCTCCAGAACCACTGGGCCAATTTCAACCAAACATGGCCAAAAGCATCCTTGGGTAAAGGGCTTTCAAGTTTGTTCAAATGAAGGGCCATGTCCCTTTCAAAGGGGAGATAATCACAAAAATGCAAAAATAGGGTGGGGTCATTTAAAAATCTTCTTCTCAAGAACAACTGGGCCAGAAGAGCTGAAATTTACCTCAAAGCTTCCTGACATATTGCAGATTCAAGTTTGTTCAAATCATGGCCCCCAGTGGTAGGATGGGGCCACAAGGGGGATCAAAGTTTTACATACAAATATATACGGAAAATTTTTAAAAATCTTCTCAAGAACCACTAAGTCAGAAAAACTGAGATTTACATGAAAGCTTCCTGACATAATGCAGATTCAAGTTTGTTCAAATCATGGGCTCCGGGGGTTGGATGGGGCCACAATAGGGGATCAAAGTTTTACATACAAATATATAGGAAAAATCTTTAAAAATCTTCTTCTCAAGAACCACGGAGCCAGAAAAGCTGATTTTTACATGAAAACTTTCTGACATAGTGCAGATTCAAGTTTGTTCAAATCATGGCCCCCGGGGATAAGATGGGGCCCCAAGGGGGGATCAAAGTTTTACACACAAATATATAGGGAAAAACTTTAAAAATCTTCTTCTCAAGAACCACTAAGCCAGAAAAGCTGAGATTTACATGAAAGCTTCCTGACATAATGCAAATTCAAGTTTGTTCAAATCATGGGCTCCGGGGGTTAGATGGGGCCACAATAGGGGATCAAAGTTTTACATACAAATATATAGGAAAAATCTTCTTCTCAAGAACCACTGAGCCAGAAAAGCTGATTTTTACATGAAAACTTTCTGACATAGTGCAGATTCAAGTTTGTTCAAATCATGGCCCCCGGGGGTAGGATGGGGCCACAAGGGGGGATCAAGGTTTTACATACAAATATATAGGGAAATTTTTTAAAAATCTTCTTCTCAAGAACCACTAAGCCAGAAAAGCTGATCTTTACATGAAAGCTTCCTGACATAATGCAGATTCAAGTTTGTTCAAATCATGGGCTCAGGGGGTTAGATGGGGCCACAATAGGGGATCAAAGTTTTACATACAAATATATAGGAAAAATCTTCTTCTCAATAACCACTGAGCCAGAAAAGCTGATTTTTACATGAAAACTTTCTGACATAGTGCAGATTCAAGTTTGTTCAAATCATGGCCCCCGGGGGGTAGGATGGGGCCACAAGTGGAGGGGTGGGGGGTTCAAAGTTTTACATACAAATATAGGAAAAAGCTTTAAAAATCTTCTTCTCAAGAACCATTGGGCCAAAGAAGTTGACATTTACATGAAAGCTTTCTGACATAGTGTAGATTCAAGTTTGCAAAGAGTAGTTTGGGCCATAATAGGGACTAGGGTTTTACATGCAAATATATATGGAAAGTCTTCAGATATGGGCCAAGGTGACTCAGGTAAGCGATGTGGCCCATGGGCCTCTTGTTATCACTTCCGATGACGACCAGAAATGACGCCAATGAACGAAACTACAAGAAAGCATTATACAATTGATAGATCTATAATCCCTGAAAGTTTCACTCGATTATCTATATTTGTTGTTAAGATTATCCCCGGACAAAATGTCTTTTTAAAAAATTGGAAATCGGATATACCTCACAAACAGAAGTGCATTTTATCAAAATAAAAAAGAAGGGTATCTAAGGGTATTACAATTCTCTATCATACCTGAAAATTGCACGAAAATCCATCAAGCCATCTCTTAGGAATTGAGTCGACAAATTCTGATTATTGTAAATTTTTCAACCGTTTAGACCGGGAGTGACAAGAAAAGATATAAACAACATATATAACAAGGATTATACCCGTATATAACATGGATTGGTATAATCCATGTTATATACGGGTATAATCCCTGCAAGTTTCAAGGGTCTATCTTTCCTTGTTCCTGAGAAAATGAGAAAACAATGTCTAAATTTATTCACACGATATCTCAGGACCGTAAGTGAAATTTACGAAAAACATATCAGGTTACTCTAGACATTGATAGTGTCTACCACATATGTAAAATTGAAGTCAACAATTTGTTTCGTAAGCGAGATTTATGGCACTGAAAAAGGAGAAAATGAAAAGTATTTTTGAAATATCCGTAAGTTGGAGTTTCCACTTCCGGTGGGGTCAAGCTATTCTTAGATTAAGAAACCGAGTAAAAATAATATGTTCCCAAACTTTGTTTGGGGAACATAATAACAATAACTAGAAACTCATTACTAGTAATGAGTAAGTCTTCCTTTAGACAGCTTTCTGTTCGTACGAGAATTATTCAAATATATCAGAGAATGTGCCTTGACAAAAAATGTTAAGCACGTGATCGAACTTTTTTACTAATTCCTGGTAACTTACGGTGACAACCGGAAGTAATATTTAGATGTGTTTCCCCATAAATCACAGCGACTCTCTACTTTCTATATTTCCTGAAAGTTTCTCGTCTTTATCTGAAAGAGTTCTCAACAAAAAGAAATAGACTATAGAAAGAAGAAGGGGTGGGTTACTAACGACCAGGGCCCATATTTACTAAAGTTCGTAGACTTAAACGTAGCGTAAATCTAGACGTAGCGTACGTTTACGTGTAGGACGGTATTCACTAACAGTCGTAGACGTAGATTTACGTCAGAAATAAGCGTAACTCTACGTGTGCTATACTAGTACACGTAAGCTGGTCGTAACTTAAAAACAAACAGACTTGTTATTTTTTATCGATAATTTCTTGCGTAAAGACCTCACAAACCCTTTAGATGCATATAAGCTGGTTAGTAATGCACAAATTAATTGTATTTATCCAGATTATCGTTTTCTTTGAGATCTGCAATTGTGTGACAATTCTAAAACATTTGAGCCCGATCTAATTTACCTTGTGGCGGATCTCAGTCTGATTTAAAATCAAACCTTTCACTTCGTTCGATATACGGACAGTCGCTGCGTGCTCCCATGCAGCGACTGTCCGTATATCGAGCGAAGTGAGAGGTTTGATTTTAATCAGACTGGGCAGATCTAACCTTGCCTTTAGAAATAATGGGAAGCTTTTTATTTTACTCATGCAGGATATTTAAAAAAAAAAAAAAAGAAAAAGAAAAAAAGAATATTTGCCATTTATCTTATTATATATCTGGCATCTTTCAGGGAAAAACATTTTTTTTAATTTTCCAAACATGGTGGAATTAATGTATACACGCAATGTTTTAGATTTGAAAAGAAGAGAGTCGCTGTGTGTACAAGAATACATGGTGACCGACAGCTGTAGAAAAACTATTTCTACTTGATAGATATGGAGAGCCAAAGAGTTCAATATTCTATCTTTGTAATTATGTATTTGTTGTTACTAAATGCGTCATTGGTTCAATGTAAAATAGAAAAATGTTAATCGTTATCTTGACATTTGTAGTACATAACGGTATATTCGTTATTTGAATGGGGTAAGATGTAAAGGAATGTAATGTCTGTGTAGATGTGTAACAAGTGAATGCATTATTTATTCAATGTAAATTTGAAATTAGATCTTCGTCATCCGTATTTGAGCATTTGCACATTGCAGTTGCGAGTTACAGTAAAAAATTTGGTAATCCGTCCGATGATAGTTCGACATTCGAATTTGCTCATTCGTTTACTGCATTTCAACATTTTGTTCGTTGTTTTACCATTATGACGACAGAGGGCGCGCGCTACATCGAATCTTTTGGGAAACAGACTATAGAATCATATTGGAGGACCAGTTTATGTGACATTCCCTCGGAGCTATTATTTTCCCGGCCTTTCGAAGTCCGAGGTAAATTATTTTATTTTGATAAGCAAATTCATACCATCTTTTTACCATGAGTTTCATTCCTTCTGTTTATCATAAGTAGAGTTTCTTCTCCGACGATGTACCGATTAATAGAAAAATTCGATTATCTAATCGAAATGGCCCCCGATTATAGATAATCTATTAAAATGTTTGATAATCGATTAATCAAAATATAACTTAAAGTAATTTATTCTCATGCTTTCTTGATTTATTTTCTGTGAATGTAACTAATTCATAAGTATTAATTTGATAAATGAATCCAATGATAAAAAATACATCAAAAATGCATTTCAGAAATCACCCCAAATTCTTTACCAATTCATTCTTCATTCAATAATAAACAAATTTAATACTTGAAATTAATCGATTATTAATCAATTATAGTGCGTCCGATTATAATGATAATCAATCATGATAAAATATTCCGATGGTTCATCACTACGACTGTTTAAAAGGTTGGACACAATTCCCTAACAGGGCAATTGTTACACTAAAAATGGAATTGTTACTCTTTTTTAGTGTAATTAACTGTATCATGGGATTTTCAGTTGTTTCCCCTCTATTCTCGTGTTTGCTTTGAGTACAAAATTAAGTGCAAGAATACTTCTACATCCTCTAAATATTTAGAGTCTAGGAATCGTATATTTACAT